>NC_058130.1:532760509-532800091 GCF_016433145.1 Gracilinanus agilis | reverse complement strand
TTTCTGAGTATCAATTCCTCCCTCTTCTAAGTCTCAGTTAATTATATATATATATATACACATATATATATATATATACACACACACACACACACACACACACACACAGACATTTTAATTGATTTATTTATACCAATTATAAAGAGAAGAAATTGACTGAAAAGAAACCCATTGTTTTATAACTGATGAACTCTTTAATCTTGCTGTATTAGTAGGTTTGTCACCAAAGGAAATGTCCAGGAAAGTAGATTTTCATAAATGTTGTAAAAGGATATTGGAAAGAAAAGTAAAAGAAACAGTTTAGGGCAGCTTTAATATTCTTGTTAGCTCAGAATTCTAGGATATTTTTAATCTAAATGAATAACATTTCTTATCATAGACTGGTCTGTAAATATTATTGAAAGAAATAACTGATGTATACCCCATACTACTCTACTTTTGCATTGATTTATCCATATAGGAAAACCTGAGTTCATGTAGTGAAAATGAATAATTCTGAGCATATGCTGTTCACATGAACACACCAACTGACAAATCAATTCTAACAGTTTTAGGAAATAGTAACTAATCTTGGTGAATAATGTCCAATTTGCTTACACAAAAATGCATATCTTTGTATATGCTTATTACTTATATTATAATTATATATTATGATTATATATTAATAACATGCAGATTAAAAGCACAAAATCATACAGACATTATTTGGCGAAGATTTAAAATTTCAAATCAAGTGCAAATAGTGAAAACAATGATCAAATTACAATTGAAGAAATCAATCAGACTTAAATGGAAATGAAATAATGTATTTCTCAGATGTCTGAGGGTCAAATAAAATAATAAAAAAAATTAATGATTTCATTAAATAAAAATAATTATAATCACAAACAGCTGATATGCTACAAAAGCAGTCCCTAGGAGAAAATGCATCTGTTCAAAGACAAATTTTGTCAGCAAAAAAGTCATGAAAGTTGAAGAGATAAAATTAAAAAAAATATTGCCCAAATAATTCAATAGTTAAGACTAGGAACAATTTTTAAAAACAAAGATAAGATATAAAACTCTTAAATTAATTTCAGAGGGAGTAAGATGAGTAAAATAGATTAAACAATCTAATAATTATCTTAAGCTATATAAATTGTTTTGAATCCTTCAAAAGTCAGGCTATTACCAATTTTTTTCTCAAAATACATGTCCTGAATGTCTGAACAAATATTGATGAAGCAGAAAACATATAAAGGAGCAGCACTAAAGAATATTGATGAAAAATATTGAATAAAATATTATCAAGAAGGCTATTGAATTATATATAGTTAAAATTATTTATTCTGAACATGCTTAATTTATAACACAATGAAAAGACAGTTGAGTTGTAGCTAAAAACTGTACTGAGAGAGACAAGTCTAAATTTAGAGCCCAAAGCTTACTAATTATGCTGAGAGATGAGATGAGTATAATAAGAGACATTCCATGTAACTTTTTCCTTCATCAATTTCCTCATCTGAAAAAAAGAGGAATAACAACTAGAATTTATTTGGAACTTACCATATAAATAATATAATAAGTATGTTACAAATTCTTTCTCATTTGATCTTCATAATAATGCCCGGAAACAAGTATGATTATTATAGTTTAGGTACCTCATAGGAGGAGGTAAATAAAGGAAAAATAATTTTTGTAAAGTATTTAGTACATTGCCAGGGACATAGTAGTAGTTTAACAAATGTTTGTTTACTTTCTTGCAATAAGGAAAACTACAGTCAAATGAAATAAAAGTAATAACAAAGATAATACAATTATTAAATTATTCAAAAATATATCAGAAAACAAAGAATTCATTTGTTCACTTAGCTATCTAAGCTTAATCAAGCCACAAAAACTGTATATGTCTCAGTTTCCTCTACTGTCAAAGGCAGTAATTAAAGCATCTACCTCAAAAGATTGTTTTGTGAAGAACAAGTGAGATCTGTTAAATACTCATGACAGTACCTTGCACATAATATGCATTTAATACATGTAAGCACATCAAAAGTTTTAAAGCATAGGAATTAATGCAACACTTTAAAAGGCAAAAAAACCCTATCTTATGTCAAATCAGCACTACATTTAATAAAGAAATACCAGAAGATTTCTCAGTAGTATCAAGAGTAAACAAAAGATGTGTAAAGTCAATTCTAGTATTTAATAGCATATATTAAATGTTGGCTATCAAAATAAAATAGTGAAATAATATCAAAAAACATAGACAGAAATAATTGTTTGCTTAGAAAATCCCAGACATTCAGCAAATTAAATTGTGCATACCTTTACAATAATATGTGTATGTGATATTATATATGTAATCTTAGGTCCAAAGTCCAGTGATGATGGATGTTTTTCTTGTTGGTGGAGATCAACAAGTGATAATTAGATTAAGTCTACTCTGCCCATCTTTAGATTTAATCATCAAAGGTGAGAGCACCTCCAATTTTGGGAGGTCTATAACACACATGTGCTTGGGTGGGTGACAAATTAGAATCAACTGACTGTCCCCTAGGCAGTCCTAAGAGAATTGTCTGTTATGATTGGACATGCAAACTAGGGAAGGAGGCACAGAAAGTGACACATATGTGACCCCTTTGAAAGGAGAGAGTTAAGTCAGTCTTTGAGGTTTCCTGGTTCGTGGAGGAGTGCTGGTTGGGACTCTGAGACCTTGGTATCTTCTTTGGAATTCCACGTGGTGAGTTTAAAGACTGAATCTTCCTGAACTTCTCTTAAGGAACTTCCCTTTAATAGACTCTGTGAATTCATTCACCTCTTGGCCTCTGGCCCTCTGACTCTCAGCTGAGGGTTAATTAGATCTACCTGGATTAATTAAAGGTTGGTAGTAATTTACCTACTGTGTTAGATTCTTATTTCCTTATTTCCTCTCTCTCTTCTCAATTGTAAATAAACTTCCATAAATTCAATTTTGACTTGAGGTTATTCTTAATTGAGGATTGATAATTGTTCAATCCTCTGGCAACCACCTTTTAATATATTCAACCACAAAACCCCTTTTTCCCCTTGCATTATCTCTTGCCAGTGCGAGGATCAGGGTAGAATTGACAAGAAGAGTAGAGGGGAAAGGTTACCTTCCCTTTGGATTCTGTCTCTCTCTGCCTCTGTGTCTCTTTCTCTGTCTGTTTGTCTCTCAGTCTCTCTGTCTGTCTCTCTCTCTCTCCATTATCTTAACTCCCAATGAAGGAGCTTCTTAACTTTGTATGATATGCTATGTTTTCACATCAGTATACTTTTCTGATTTCTGTTTCTGCTGTGGCTTTGCATAAAAAAGGATTCTTGGCTAATTACCATGTGGGTTCATTGTAGAATGGGAAAGAACAATAAAAAGTTAACTTGAATTTGAAACTATATCCTCTAGATTAATTTTGTTTCATTCATTCATTCATTTATTTATTTTAATCCTTAACTTCTGTGTATTGGCTCATAGGTGGAAGAGTGGTTAGGGTTGGCAATGGGGGTCAAGTGACTTGCCCAGGGTCACACAGCTGGAACGTGTCTGAGGCCGGATTTGAATCTAGGACCTCCTGTCCCTAGGCCTGATTCTCAATCCATTGAGCTACCCAGTTGCCCTCTCTAGATTAATTTTGAAGGGATTAGATAGATAAAATTCTATATCACTATTAACTCTCTGAGAAGAACAGTGATCAAGTTTCTTTTAACAACTGAGGAATTAAAGTCTTCTTTGGGAGTGTAGGTAGATAATATGCTAGAGATACATGTTCTAACTCTTTTTGACTCACACAAAGACATCCCTATGCTAGCAGTAGAACAGTCTTGGTTAAATGTATATCTTCAGAATAATTTCATATATTGCTTGCTTTTATCAAAATCCTTGGTTTTCTTCTTCTTTGTAATTATTTATTAGAGATCAGTGTTATTTAAATAAGAAAATGGTTAGAGCTATATTTTTAAGTGAATATGATATAAAAAACTAAATGTTAAATTGCATTTTTATTTTTTGAACCTTTATCTTCTTTCTTAGAATCAATAATATGTATCGGTTCCAAGACAAAAGAATGGTAAAGGCTAGACAATGGGGATTAAGTCTCTAGTCCAGGCTCTCAATCCACTAAACAACCTAGCTGCCCACTAAAAATGTATTTTTAATCAAAATGAGTATCCATATTAGGGGAAGGTACAAGAAATTAGAGTATATTCATTTAATGGAATATGGTTGTATAAAAAGAAGGGACAAATATAAATAATTTCAAGAAACTGGGAAACTAATGCTTAATGAGGCCAATGAAAGCAGGGAATTAATCATATAACAAAAACAATAATATCAAGGAAAAGAAACATCAAAAAACTTAAAAATTCTATTTAATATAGTATCTGCTCATGGCTTCAAAGGCTTGACTGTGAGTCATTCAGACAATTAGTAGATTATAGTTGTGGAATGAAGCAAACATGCCTTAAATATTGACTTTTATCCCCTAAACTTTGTTTATAATATTTTATAAAACTGTGCATTCTGTTCTTTATGTTAGGTCAGAATCATTAAGCATTTACACTGATGCTAAAAAAGAACCACTAACACATTTTTAATTCCTTATTTAGACATTCAAAGATACGATAAACTTTTCAGTATTGTAATATTTTTTGTAATGGAAAATAAATTGTTTTTACTGACATGCACGCAACAGTTTGTGTTAATGAAACCCAATGCCTCTATTCTCTATCCTACCATGCATAATTATAATGAATACAATTTTAGTTCAATTTCTTGCTTGTTCTTTTTTTTCTAATTGCCTGAATTTCATCTGGTCTCCATATGCAGAAAACTCAACTAACTATTCCTATAACATTTCATGAAATAATTTTTCTCATTTAAAAACTTACTTCCTGTTCTTTTCTATTAAAACTGTTAAGATTCAGTGGTTTTTTTTTTTGTTGTTGTTGTTCTTCCCCTTTTCTCCTATTTTTAGGAAGAATTACATAAACAGGTTACTTTGACTAATCTATTTTTTCTTCTTGGTGCTATCTTTTTAATGGTTTTATTATTAAATATAGCTTTTGAAATGAGACCATTTAGTCTGAATGGATTATATATTTACCTTACACCTGGTAATGTTCTATTTGTGGGACTAAGAAAGTAATGAGTATTGATTCGAGTCATAATGGATAGCCTGAATTGGATGAGTGAAAGTCTGAAATGTATTTAACTCCCAAACAAATGACATCTCTGTTATAGCATAAAACTTTGTAAATAGTACATATGCCTGAGCTTCTGTATTAAATATTAGCAATGTGTCTTTGATAGATCATATGGAAAAGTAGTATTTTATTTAAAAAATAAATAATATTTTAAAATAGCTTATCCATTGTATACTAATTGTAAATGACAAAGGTTCAGATCCCTAAGTATTTCCAATCCCATGGGAAATAATCAGGAAACAACAATTTCTATGTAAATTTCCCTAGCATTGGATGATGCATTTCACTTTTTATTTATGTATAAATGAACTTTTTAAAATAGCAAAATTAAAATATAAAAATTATAAATTATATATATTACATATAAAATTATAAATTATAAATTTACAAAAAATTATAAATTTACAAAGCAATAAGGAATTGAAATAAAGAAGGATTATTCAATTGGCAGGGCAAATAAACATTATGAAAATTTATTAGAAAACTTTTAATTGTTATGACCTATATGACTTCAACCAATTGTAATATTGAATACTTTATTAACTTTATTCCACAGTCATAGATTAGTTACCTTTCTATGTTTTACAGTAAAGTTGAAATTTCATTAAAAATGTATCTAAGATGATAATTGAAGCATTTTGCATCTATATCAATTTTATGTATTTAATATGAAAAATGTGTTTCAGACAATAATAAGAAAATCAATCAAATAAAAATGAGAAAAGTAATTTGAAAACATTCTATTTTAGATACAAAAAATGGTAACAGATATATAAAAAAGAGAATGTAACAAATAGTATCTTTGGCCAAGAATTTTACAAGTCTATCAGTGTTTTGTGCTATGATTATGATTATTAACATGATAACACAGTCTTTCTTCACTGTCATCATATTACTGTATATACAGAAAGATGTGATATTTTATATATCACATATCACATATTTACACATTAGTGTACTAAAAAGAAAATTGTGTGAAGATTTGGATTAAAAATTTAAGGGTCCTCAGAGACCAAAAAGTCTTATTCATTTTACAAATGAGGGATTAAGAGAAGTTTAATGACTTGTACAGGGCCAGAGAAAAAGCAAGCAGTAGTTTAGTGAGGTGCGGATAAAGCACTAGACTTGGAATTTAAAAAAAAAGTAGATTAGAAACTCATCTTAGAGACTTCTTAGCTATATGACTGTGGATAATACTTTACATCCTTGGCTTCAAAAATACTTTCACAAGACAACTTTCTTTTGCTTGAAAGAGGGGGAGAATTGTGAATATTGAACTCTGCATATAATATTACTCTTTTTAGGTTTCGGTGAAGTTTTTCTGTTGATTATTTTCATGGACAACTCTACATGAAGAACAAAAAATGGAATGTATTGGGAGACTCAGATGACATAAGAAGTAAAGACTGGAAATACTTTTTGAAGCATTTTTCCATACTTTTTTCCTTTGATTATCAAAACTGCTCTGATATGGAGAATTTTTATTTTACAAATGGGTGATAAAGGTTGAAAGACGTCAAATAACTAGACCAAAACAGCTGCAAAATGGGAACATCACAATTAGAACACGTCTTTGGACATATCTGTTATCCCCCACTATACATTGTGGCCAATTTAGTTTACAAAATGGCCTATTGATACAAAGTTCATTGAATTCCTAAGAACTACTAAGTAATTTCTGCATTATGTTTGTTAAAATTAGGTTGACAAAATAGTTAATCTTGTTACACTTTTGGAGATAGCAATATCATGAGACATTTTCTGTTCAAGAAACAATTACTCTTTTTTAAAATTTATTTTTAATAAACTAGCATTTATTTTTCCACTTCCAACCCTAGTGCCCCATGAGATAGAAAAAAGAAAAAGTAAATTCCTTGTAAAAAGTATTGCATAATTAAGGAAAATAAATTTTTGATATTTCAAATATTTTTCCTAATTCCTTTCTTGTTTTAATAGTTGTTTATTTCAAGTTATTTTTTCTATTAATATTTATTCTGTGACATTCCTTATATGTTATAATTAACATTTAATTGAGTTTTATCTCTTCTAAGAACAAGAATTCTAAGAATATTGTTAACATTGTAAAAATCTTTGAACAAATAACTCATTTTCTATTTTATTGAGTTTTTAAAAATACCTGGGAATTATTATTTCATTGGAGAATAGAATTCTGGAATTCTTGGTAAGGAAATGCCTTTCCTAGTTCATCATTCCTTCACATAATATTGCTTACTAAAGTCGAAGAGTTCAGTTAAAGTTTCTTTTATTTTTGCATTCCTTTTAATACAATGGATGTTTTCCCTCCAAACCCAAGGGTATTGATGACTTGATGTTGGAGGAGAGGGATCTAAAGATATCAGAAGAATAAGTAAAAAAGAGGAAAATATCTTGAAGTAATGTCCAGATCTATAAATTTCCTTTGTTCAAAGACACTTAACAAAAAACTCTTGCTGTTAAGAGAGAAAACTATTGTGGGACTCCATTAGAGGAAAAGGGAATACATTAAGCACCATTCTGAACGAAGCAGAAAAACCAAGCCAGCCACTTTGTTTCTTAGCTGGATCCCAGTGATAATGACACTTATGATAATTAATTGCATGTGCTATGTGCAATGTTTTCCTCCCTGACAAGACAGTAGCTACACTATTTATAACTTGTAAAGGGAAAATTAAAGCCAGGAGAACTGATCCTTGAACTTTCTCTCAAATGTGCTACATACAGTCTCTGCACCCTGTAATGAGTATGTCTGTCTAAATGGTGGATCCCTTCAGCATAAGCACAAAGCAACAAACAAAGAAACAAAATTCCAAAAATTCATATCATCTTCCCCCTGATATTCTTTGTTTATAGTTGTAGAATAAATAATCCATCTCTCTCTTGTGTCAAAATAGTATATATTTCATGATATATGAAGCACTCAAATACAAAATGACATTAAATAATAGTTGGATATTGCAAAACCACTTAAGGATCAAAATCTTTTATGAATATAAAAATTGTTAAGTGTTCTAAGCATAGTTACTTGGATATAGCAGTCACCTTGATGACTTTTTTTTACTATGCCATTAATTTATTTGGCATAAGAAAAATCTACCATCTACCAAAATTATGTAAACAGTTAATGTATCTATGATTTAAATACTCATTAAGTGTCTGATAAGGTCTAGGAACTATGAGACATCCTTGAAACAAAAGTACCAAGAATGAATCAAATCCTACATGTAATTACTATGCATACCAATGGGTCAACAATTATATATAACATATATGTAACATAAATATGAAATTAAACACAAAATGCAAGATAAATTGGTTACACCATCATTAAAGAAACCACACAAAGGATAATTTGCTTGTTTAAAAAAGGAGCAAATAGGGGAGCAGATATGGTGGTTCAATGGATTGAGAGACAGGCATAGAGAAGAAGGGAGATCCTAGATACAAATCTGGAATCAGATATTTCCCAGCTGTATGGTCTGGGCAAGTCACTTAACCCCTATTGCTTTGCCCCTACTCCTCTTCTATCTTGGAACCAATACACAGCATTAATTCTAAGATGGAAGATAAGGGTTTAAAAATGAGCAAATATTATATTATTCAGATATATGAGTTACAATGTATAATTGTGTTTACAGGATACAAGTATTAAGAAATTCAAATATATGAAAATTCAGATTAAATTACAAATAATTATTTAAAGTAGTTATCATGCAGCTGGAGGCACTGGCTAGGGACAAGGTATGACTGATTGGATGTCAAATTGTTATTTTAGAATCTCAGAGTTACCTCTGGTTCTTTCTCTCCCCAACTATTTTGTGCATGCTCTGAAGGAAATCACTCAAGAATGGCAGCAGTATTGTTCCTATTCATCTCAGCCAGATGTTCTGCTGATCCATCTGTTCACACTTACTTTGCAAAATATGAAAAACAACTAGGGGCTGTAAGGTGACATAGCAATTAACCTTGTAAATGACTTTAGTCTCACACATGAAACCAGTACTTGATTTTGTTCCGTTAGTCAATTAGGACACATCCATCTTAGTTCTATTGTGTAATTCCCCATTTAATGTTTGATTATTTACTTAATTCCTCATGCAGTGTGATCAGAGTATTTTGTCCCATGTGTCTTGAGATTGGGTGTCATTCTGGTAATGCCAAAGTTTAGAGACGCGTCACATTCTCCCCTAAATATGAATTATGTTTTCACTATCTCTTGATTTCTTCTATTACTTTTAAAATAAGAATATGCTCATTATATATTGGAATTCTTGCTCCAAACTCCATTTAATTAAATAAATATAGTGCATTCCAATGAGCATTCATTAATTATTTCCTTTGTTAATATAGACCAAGGCTTTGAGGATTCAGAGACAAAAAGAAAAAAATACTAAATAATAATTTCATCATACTTAATTACTTTTCATTTTTATTAGAGTATAAGTAATTCACAATGGATAGAAGCAACATTTTAATCAGGAAGACATTAGTTCAAGTCATGCCTCTAACAGATAGTCCTTCTAATCCCAGGTAAACGACTTTATATCTCAGTGTTTAAGGAAACCATTTTAGACTAAAGAGTAAATAACTTGCTAAAGGTCACAAGATTAGTAAATAGGAGAGTCAAAATTTGAACCTAGTTCTCTGGATTTCATTTATTCCAAGATGTCATGCTCCATTTTATGATTGTCTATTAATGGAAAGATTAAGATTTAAGGCAATAGGAATTGTTAAATAAGTACCAAAATTACTCTAAACAAAGATCTTTATTCAAACTAAGAAATTTTAACAAATTCTTATTGCCAAGATGATCTGCATAGATCCTTCTAATTCTAAATTGTATTTTTCTAGTGAAAAAAAATGTTGTTTATGGCAGATTTGTGGTAAAATCACCACACAACTTTATTCAAAAAATAACATATCAATATTATAATTGTACTTGTATTATTTTTCATCTTGACTTCATTGTTTTTCTCCAGATTTTTGTGTATTGAGCATGAACAGAATGATACATAGTAGATATTGAATAGATAAAGTAGTTACAAAAGTGAGTAAGATTTTAGAAGCAAAGACACCTATTTCAATTTAAATCTGTTCCAAGCTCTTCCATTTCTCTTAGTTTGCTTTTGCAATAAATGTAACACATGCTTTGAACTCTTATGAAATGGTCATTTACCAAATAGAATATCTGACATTTTTTCTAGGTACACAAAGAGGAAAGAAGAAAGACACAGGGAAAGAAAGACAGAGACAGAGAAAGACAGAAAGAAAAAGATACACACAGAGAAGTACTCATTTCTTTCTTTTAAGTACTTTTGAGATGGATAACTTCATCTACTTTGTAAAGATGCCCTTTTTGTTATGAAGCCCAACAGAAATTCATCTTTCTAAAGGTACTCTATAGGAGTTATGGCAAACCTTTGGCATAGGTGATAAAGATAGCATGCAGAGCATTCTCTGTGGGCACATGGCTGTCTTATTTGCCTTCTGCTCCAAGTTTGTTGCTAGAAAGGTAGAGGGGCTTGGGTGGATCTGCTCCCTTCCCGCTCTCCACCATGCCTGATGTCATTTTTTTAACATTACTCACCCCTCTGCCCAGCAAGTCAATGGGAATGCTTCCTCCCAACTCTGTGTGAGGTAAGAGGGGGTCAGGGTGCGCCCAGAATTTGGTTGGGGGACACAACACTTGGTCTGGGGGATAGGGTGGGAGTGGGACATGGCATTCTGTCTCTAAAAAATTCACCATCACTGCTCTATAGAAAGATTTGGCACTCATAAATGCAAACATTTTAACCTATATCTGTTAATTTGTTTAAATATTTTTACAAGGCCTTCAGAGAGAATTAAAAGGGCAGTTGCATTACTTTCCAAATACAATTTTAATGTTATTTGGTAAGTAATTATACAATTCTCTTTCTAACATTTCTATCTGTTCATTGAAGCTGTGAAATATTCTGTGAATTTCATTATTTAATCTTCTTAATGGATTCATTTTGACTTTTATTTATTTCAAATTTATACAATGTCCATTGTCATAAGACTTGAAAAACCACAACCTAAAGTCAGAGCAGTTTTGTAATCTTGTACTTTCTTCAGTGATTGCTGCTAGTTTTCTTTCTAATTGGTAATGTGCCAGGTCTTTCATCTTCCCATGTTTTTAAGGCATGGTTTAGTAGTTAGAGTGCTGGTCCCAAAGTCAGGAGGTCCTCAATTCAATCCTGACATCTGATAAATATCAATTTGTGTGACCCTGGGGAATTGAATTAACATTTGTGTGCCATAGTATCTCTATCTTTTTTTAATGTCAATAGTTATAGCATATTATCTAAAAAGTTTGCTGTCAGAATAGTTTGAGATAATATTTGTAAAGTACGTTGCAAATATTATAACATTATGGAAATGCTACCTATTAGCTTACCATATGTGGAAAGGATTCAAGGCCTTAAAATGTTTTTGGTAGTATACTAGACTTGGACTCAAGAAAAGCTTCATTTTGATTTCTGCTTCTGACACTTCCAAGTTGTGAGAACATAAACAAGTCATTTAAACCTTTCTTGGTATCAGTTTCCTCCTATGAAAAGGGAATAATACTTCAAAGGGTTACTATGATGCCTACATCAACAGCAGAGTACTCTATACCCACACTTAAAGTTCAATGCCCTAGTACAAACCTATAGCGAGGTCAAAATCCCTAGGAGTAGACAGTCCTTGGTAGGCCTGGGCAATGTAATCATGAGTCTTGTCCAAGTCCACAGTGAGGCCCCGAACCATAGTGCAAGGTAATTCTGAGTGCCTAGAAGTAAAAACCCAATTGGAGGCCCAGAGTCCCAGCACAACGCTGCGGTGAGGACTCAAACCCCAGCACAAGTCAGCCTACAGTGATCTTGTCCAGTATGAGCCCAGAGTGAGTCCTAGAGACCCAGAACAAGATAGCTTAAAGTGCTCTGAGTAATGCAAGCTATAAGAAGGCTCTGAGAGAGACTGAATCAAGATTGGAAGGCATCTTTCAAAACTTCTCACTTATAGGCCAGCATGCCATCTTGGAAAAATAGAAAATTATAGAGACCTAGAATCATAGCTGAGGATAGCAACAAGGAAAAACTGAAGTTTAAGAGAGTGCCACTTCTATCCTGAGAACAGAGCCTACCTTTTAGATAAAATGAAAAGTCAAGAAAAAGCCTGGGAAAATGAATAAGCACCAAAATAACTCCTAAACATAGAAAATTATTACATAGAAAAGAAGGGAAAAAAAACAGATTCAGAATGGGAAAATGATATCAAAGCATACATATGCAAAACTATGTAGAAAATATGGCATTGGTCTAAAGCTCTGGAGGAGCTAAAAAAGAATTTGAAAAATCAATTAAGAGAAGTGTGTAAATAGAACCCCCTTACTTCTCTACCCCCGCCCCCAGTTGTGCAATCTCATCCTGTCCTATGTGCCTATGCTGCATGACTGGATGTCAGGTAAATGGACAGGTGATGTGTGCCGTCAATGAGAGGATAAAGGAAAAAATCTGAGGGTGTGTGCTCTCTCTGTTTCCTTTGGACAGCAGGGTGGGAGGCTGGGTGAGAGCCACGAAGGTGGAGCAACCACGTGGTCAATCTTATATTAGAAAATAGGTTTTAATATCTATCTGCTTTCTTTATTCAAGTAACATTAATGAACTCTATGGAAACAAAGAACCTGGAATTTGTGATTTAACTTTTACAGAAGCAGAGGGGAAATGGTGAAAAGAAATTAAAGCAATGCAAGAAGAAAACACCTTAGGGTAGAATTGGATAAAAGGAAAAATAAAAGAATTAAAAAACCCAGTGAAGAAAAGATTCTCATAAAAAGTAAAATTGACCACATGTTAAAAGAGATTCAAAAGGTCATACAAAGAAACTATTCCTTAAAAATTAGAATTTGGCCCAATTTCCACTATTATTTAATATTGTACTAGAAATGCTAATGTTAGCAATTAGAGAAGAAAAATAAATTGAAGGAATTAAAGAAGGCAATAAGAAAACTCAATTATTACTCTTTGTGGATGATATGGTAGCATACTTAAAAAATACTAGAAATTCAACTAAAAATCTAGTTGAAATAGTAAAATTTAGAGGATAAAAAATAAACTCACATAAATTATTGGAATTTCTAAATATTTCCAAAAAACTCAGCAGCATGAGTTAGAAAAAGAAACTCCATTTGTTATTACTGTAGACAATAAAAATACTTGGGAATCTATTTGTCAACACAAACACAGGAATTATATGAACACAAGTAAAGAACAGTTTTCACACAAATAAAATTAGATCTAAATATTTTGAAAAAATATTACTCCTGGATAGATCTATATAATGTAATAAAAATGACCATCCTACCTAAATTAAATTATTTATTCAGTACCATGCTAATCAAACTACCAAAAAAACTATTTTATAGAACTAAAAAATGATAACAGAATCTATATGGAAGAACAAAAGATCAAGAGTTTCAAGGGTACTAATGAAAAAAAAAGTGAAAGATGGTAGCCTAGCAATACCTGATCTTAAACAATACTACAAAGCAGAAATCACCAAAACAATCTGGTACTGGCTAAGAAATAGAAGGGTAGATAAGTGAAACAGATTGGGAGTAAATGACTTCAGCAATCTAATGTTTGATCAGTCCAAAGATCCAAGCTTTTGGGATAAGAACTCATTATGTGGCAAAAACTGCTGAGAAAATTGGAAAACAATATAGCAAAAATTAGGTTTAGATCAACATCTCACTCCCTATACCAAGATGAGGTAAAAATGGGTATATGATTTAAAAACAAAGATTTATATTATAAGTTAATTAGGGGAACATAGTAAAGTTTACCTGTCCGTTCTATGGAGAAGGGAAGAATCTATGACAAAACAAGAGAAAGAGAACAATACAAGATGTAAAATGAATATTTTTGATTATATTAAATGAAAAAAAAGTTTTGTACAAACAAAAGCAACACAGCCAAGATTAAAAGGTAAACAACAAACTGGGGAAATTTTTGATAATAAAATTCTCTAATAAAGGTCTCATTTCTCAAATATATAAAGAAATAAGTCAAATTATAAGAATCCAAGTCTTTCCCCAATTTATAAATGGTCAATGTCTATGAAGAGACAGTTTTCAGATGAAGAAATCAAAGCTGTCAATAATCGTATGAAAAAATTTTCTAAATCCCTCTTGATTAGAGAAATAAAAATTTAAAAAAATTCTGACGTACCACCTCACACCTATTAGATTGGCTAATATGACAGTGGCAAAATTGAGACACTAATGCATTACTGTGGAATTACAGTGAAAGACTTGTGGAGTTGTGCATGTCACAGTAAGAGGAACTCAGCCCAACATGGTCTTCTCTTATACCAATTCAATTAATATTGAATAGCAGTGATGACTATAGGCATTCTTGTTTTACTTTTGGTATTGGGAAGGGTTCTCATTTATCCCCAATTTGTATAATATCTGCTGATCATTTTAGATAAATGCTAGTTATCATTTGAGGAATATTCCTTTTTTCCCAAATTTTTGCCATGCAGTAAAATGAAGAAATTTGTATAAGCAATGGAAACTAAAGTTATTCTTCTTTTCAGATAATATGATGGCATTTCTATAAAATCTTAGAGAATCAAAGAAAAAATAAAAATGTTAACAAAGTTGCAGGATACAAGCCTTCGAAAATATCAACATTTCTCTATACTACCAATAAAGCCCAACATTAAGAGGTAGAAATAAAAATCCCATTAAAATAACTGTAAACAATATAATAAACCTGGCAATATAACCACCAATCAAGCCTAGTATATGATCACAACTACAACACATTTTTCACGCAGATAAAGTTAGATTGAAACAATTAAAAAAACAAACATTAATTGTTCATGAGTAGGCTGAGCCTCTATAAAAATATGAAGGAAAAAATACCTTAGCTTTATCAGATATCAAAAAGTAAACAAGCTTCAAAATAATCTTTTTCTGATAAAGAAATAGAAAGGAAGATCAATAGCATGAAGTAGGATCTCAACATACATGATAAATAACCTTAGTAACAATGTGTGATAAACTTAAAGATCCAAGCTTCTTGAAGAAGTCACTATTTAATAAGAAAATCTGGGAAAACTGGAAAACAACATGGCAGAAAATTAGGCATAGACTACCCTTCACAGTATATACAAATGTAAGTCAAAATGGATACATGATTTAGAAATAAAGTGTGATAACATATATAAATCAAAAGAGTACAAAGTAGTTTATCTGTCAGAACTATGGATGAGTGAAGAATTTAGGTTAGAATAAGACATATAGAACATAATGTGATATACAACAGATAACTTCAACTACATTAAATTAAAAAGTTTCTCCACAAACAAAAGACATGCCAGCAAGATTAATGGGCAAATAACAAAATGAGAAAAAAATTATAGCATGATTCTTTGACAAAGGCTTCATTTCTTAAATATATAGATAACTGAGTTAAATCTCTCAGAATACAAAACATTTCCTAAATGACAAAAGGATATGAGCAGACAATTCTCAGGTGAAAAAATAAAATTCTTTTTAGTCATATAAAAAAGATGTTCAGTTCCTGGTTAAGATAGCTGCTGAGTAAAAAGCAGCTGCTTAACCTCTCCTAACTGAAACATATAGGACTCCTAACAAAGACATAAAAACAAATCCAGAGGAACGAAAAGACTCCACAACAGGGTGCAGCATTGAAGGTACATGGAATTGGGGCATTTCTATGCTATAAAGGGATGAAACAGCTCACACGAAAACACAAGCTGAGCAACCCCCTCCCCAACCCCACACCACCTACAGTGCCAAAGCCAGCACACAAGAGATAGAGCAAGCTTGGGGCAACCATTAAGTTCTTGGCAGCTACCTGGGGTCACCAGGGCCTGTTCCTGAGAGCAGCAAGACTTAAGACCCCAACAGGCTAAAGAATGCTTGGCCTCTGAAAACAGACCCTGAGAGCAGGCACAAGCACAGGCTCTTGCATCCATGGATCCTGAGCACAGGAGTGGACTTGGATCCTGAGCAAAGGAGTGGATTTTGAGTGAGGACCCAGTGCAGAGGGGGTGCATGACTGTGGAAACAGCTCCCTGAAACTGTTAAAGGAGCCTCAGACAGAGGAACAAACAAGGGGACCACCAGTAGGCTTGACCCTGAGAACAACTAGATATGAGACTTCAGGAGGCTAGAGAGCTCAAACAGACTCTAGGTGTGAGGATAAACCTGAGAGGGCACAGGGCAACGGCAAAAAAGAGACAAGAATGCCAAAAGAGAAAGATCATCAAGAAGAAATATGTAAAACTGGACAACTTTTTCACAGAAAAAGTCCAGACAGCAGAGCAAACAGCAGAGGAGAACAAACAAGTAATCACATCCAAACTTTCCCAAAATAATGAAAACTGGTCAACTAGTCATTGAAGAGTTCAAATCTGAGATGATGAGAAAGATGGAAGAGATCTGGCAAGAAATTAACAATTTAAAAAGAAGAATATCACAATTGGAAAGTGAGGCAAGTCAAATGAAGACCGGAAATGACCAGACTGAAAAGGAAAACCACAATATTATAACTGAAAACCAGTCCCTAAAGGCTGGAATTGAGGAATTAGAAGCTAATGATCTCTCAAGACAGCAAGAACAAATAAAACAAAGTCAAAAGACTGATAAAATAGAAGGAAACATGAAATATCTCAATGAGAAACTGACAGATCAATAAAACAGGGCTAGAAGAGACAATTTGAGAATCATTGGTCTTCTTGAAAAAGCAGAAATTAATAGAAATTTGGACTCCATACTAAAATAAATTATTCAGCAAAATTGCCCTGAAGTTCTACAATGAGAGGGCAATATAGACACTGAAAGGATCCATAGATCACCCTCTACACTAGACCCAGAAAAGACAACCCCCAGGAATATAATAACCAAATTCAAGAGCTTCCAAGTAAAAGAAAAAATCTTATAAGAAGCCAGAAAGAGACAATTCAAATATCAAGGAGCATCAATCAGGATCACACACACAGGATCTCGAAGCCTCCACACTAAAAGATCACAAAGGTTGGAATTTGAAATTCAGAAAGGCAAGAGAACTGGGTCTACAACCAAGGATCACCTACCCATCAAAACTAACTATATACTTCCAGGGGAAAGTTTGGGCATTCAACAAGATGGAAGATTTCCAAGTATTTGCACAGAAAAGACCAGGACTAAATGGAAAGTTTGTTATCCAACCACAAAAATCAAGAGAAACATAAAAAGGTAAATAAGAAACAGAGGGGAAAGAAAGAAAACTCATATTATTTTAAAATTTGCCTCTTTAAGGGCTTCAATAAGATCTAATTATTGGTATTCCTATGTGGAGAAATGTTAGGTATAATTCTTTGTAGTGAACTTTATTCACTATTATAGTATTCACTATTATACTAATCAGAAGAATTATACAAAGGAAGAGGTTGGAATACTAAATGGTCTAAGATGCTATGAGGGGTGGAAAGAGGGGGGGTGAATAGTAGGGGACACCAAGAGAAACCTGAATGAATGAGAAAAATAGGATAATCTATCACACATGAAGAGGGCATGGGAAGGGGAAGGGATGAACACAATTAAAAGAAGGAGAGGAAGAAAGCATTAAGAGGCAATCTTTAATCCTTACTCTCAGTGTAATTAACCCTGAGAGGGAAGAGTAGCTATATTATCCATTGGGATATAAAACTCTATCTAACCCTACTGAGAATGTCAGAAGGGATAAACCAAGGGAAACAGGGAAGTGGGGAGGTCAAAAAGGGAGGGGAGAAGAAGTGGGAGGGAATTCATTAGGCCTTAAAAATAGAAAGAGGGGAATAATAACGGAGGGGGTGGAAAGGGAAGTTAATCAAGGGAGGGGAAAGGGTTACTGGAATAAAGCAAACCACTGGTTTAAAAGGAAATATTGTAAGGAGAAGGGGTAGAACTAGGAGAGGATACCAAAATGTTGGTGAATACACAACTGATAATTATATCTCTGAATGGGAATGGGATGAACTCACTAATAAAACAGAAGCAAATAGCAGAGTGGATTAGAAACCAAAACCCTACCATATGTTGTCTACAAGAAACACATATGAGGCGGGTGGACATACACAAGTTTAAGGTAAAGGGCTTGAGCAAAATGTTTCTGTCTTCAAATGAGAAAAAGAAGGCAGGAGTGGCAATTATGATTTCTGACAAAGCCAAAGTAAAAATAAATATGATTAAAAAAGGCAGGGAAGATCATTACATCCTGATTAAAAGCAGTAGAGACAATGAGGAAATAACATTACTCAATATGTATGCCCTAAGTGGCATAGCATCCAAATTCATAAAGGAGAAACTGGCAGAGCTCAAGAAGGAAATAGATAGTAAAACCATACTAATGGGAGATCTAAATATTCATCTTTCAGATCTAGATAAATCAAACCAAAAATAAATAAGAAAGAGGTAAGATAGGTGAATGAAGTCCAAGAAAAATTAGATTTAATAGATATGTGGAGAAAAATAAATATGGACAAAAGGGAATACACCTTCTTTTCAGCTGCATATGGTACATTAACAAAGATTGTCCCCTTGAGGAGTCCTGTATGTTTTGGTCAGAAGAGTTTAAGAGTTCCTTTTTTCTCTGCCACCATCTTAACCTGGAACTCTATCTAGACAAAAAACCTGAGTATTTATATTTAACATCTTTTCTGATTCATACACATGTCTAAGGCTACAATAAAAGTGTAAATTTCCTCCTCTTAGAAATAGTATTGCACATGGGGTTGGAGGAACTATGTTTGAATCCCACTTTGGTTAGTGCTACTTGTGTGACTTTAGGGAAGTCACTTAACATCAATTGGCCTCTCCATTCTTACATACAGAAAGGTTGTTAGGGACATAGTACTATTAGAATCAAAGATATTGTTGTGATTCCTAGCTCTGTCACTTACTCCCTATTTGATGTTGGGCCATCTCCTTAAACTCCCTCAACTTCAATTTCTTTATCTACAAAATGGGGTGACTGATACCATTTCACTTTCTAGGACAGGGAGTTTGCATCCAATACTCATTGTGGTTTGAGGAGATGTAGAACCAGAATTAAGATAATCTAGTCTTACAAGTGGTAATAGATCATGATAAGGACAAGTATAAGAACAGAGAATGATAGTTTTGGATATCTGTCAACTATTATATGAAATAATATCTTTCATGAATAACATACAGGAGAAAATAATCTCACTAAAAAAAACAAATAGTAAAATACATATAAATACACGAATACATTTATTCAATTTTTGATTGTGTGCATACAGACAAGGGAATACAGGAATTGTTAGGTTTTATAAAATCAATAGACTATAAAAATAATAGAGGAGGAAACTCAAATTTGGTACCCTCTCATGAAGGAAAAAGGAAAAGGAATAATATAGAAGCAAATCCATTGGTGGGAGAACATAATTCAGAATTGGCCAAAAGAGAGTAAATTAAAAAAAAATAAATAGAAATATAAGTAAATTGAATTTCTTATTTAATGGAGTAGGAAAGGATATTAGTTATGGTTATAATATGAATGCATAGTTGGTATGGGTAGGAAAGGAATGATTTTGAATCATAAAGTTAACTATGGAGAAGAGGGAAGTTTCAAACAATAATTTGGGGAGCTATGAAAGAAAAGAAGGAAGAAAGAAAAAAGGAAGAAACAAAGAAACAAAGAAAGTTGATTAAAATAAATACCTTTTTAGATATTATCACCTTTAGGTCTTTCTCAGATCATATGTTCCATTCCAGGTTGTAACTCTACATATTTTCTTTCAGGGCAATGAATATGTAATAATTGTTAGGTTGTAGGTGAATTTATTATCTACCAAATAACTGTATTTATGCCTCTTGTTTAATGTTTATTTGGCTTCCAGAATACTATAGTATTTATCATCTTAGAAAGCTCCAGACAGGCAGTGATCTGAAGTTTGCAAGGCCCATACTATAATCTGCAAATCTGTCAAAGCCTAGCCAGAGGCTTCCTTTTTAAACAATAGTTATGTTCCTAGACCATTCATCCATTCATCTGCCTGTCCATTGTGTTAAAGTCCAGGATCAATTTATTTATAGCCATAATCTTTTCTTTGGATAATAGCTAAACCTAATGGTGTATCTTCTGTATAACAGTGACAGTCTATCATATGTGATTCCTCATGGTAGCTATTCCATGCGTCTCATCACTCTATTGGATCTCTGAACAGACACTGTTCTTAAAATCCCATTTGTACCATTTGGATCAGGTCAGGAAGAGTAATAACTCTAATCTTGTTGGAACGATATTATTAATCTTTAGTGGGTGAGAACCAAGGTGCTTTCTCTAACCTACAAATTTTAAAAGTATCTACTTCAAGGATATAGTGAATAAAGTTAAAACAGGAACTACAACTCAGAAGGAATTAACTAAAAGATTAAGCTATCCTTTAGGTGTATGCTTAAACTTTGTTGACTGTGATAAACTAAGAACTATCAGAGAATTAAAGAGGGGTACTAAAAAGTTCCCATGCTGGCAAAAGACAAAATTCAGTTTTCTTTGATATTATTAGTAGAAACTGAGTCCTCCCAGAAAATCAGATCAGGTAAAAGAAAGATGTTCCAGAATGATTTTAAAGTCTTACAGAAGTATTTAGGAATTAAGAAAGATAGGTTGATATATTGCTATGACTTTTCCCCCAACTCAGTAGTTCAAGCCTTAAACAAAGAGTTCTCTGGTTTCTACTCTTCTGTTTTCCAGTCAGTACTTTCAAATCTGCATTTCAGATTCTCTGATATCAGCTTTAGGTCCTTTGACTTATTAGTGCAATATATGATCCATGCTTAAGTTGGTAACTAGGTTTTAACTTTGCATCCAGCATGT
Organism: Gracilinanus agilis; assembly: GCF_016433145.1. NCBI lineage: Eukaryota > Metazoa > Chordata > Mammalia > Didelphimorphia > Didelphidae > Gracilinanus > Gracilinanus agilis. The sequence continues at coordinate 532,778,996 of NC_058130.1, read as the reverse complement.
GCTGTAAATGGTGATATTCAGTGAAATTATATTCCTGGAAGCAAAAAAGACCTTTGTACTCAAACAACTAATGTATGTTTGTCGAGCACTCAGTATAGGCTCAAGGTTGGGCATAGTGTCATGTGATCAGAAAATGCCATGTGAGCTTATCTGCACTTAGCAACTTCAGGGACACTTGGACAACTACAATAATAAAAACACCATTTGAGGACACTAAAAGACCCTCCCTCAAAATGTTCATCTCACTGTTCTGTGTAGTATAGAGAGAGGGGGTCATATAGTTTTTTCCAAGCTTTGGCTGAGTTCAAAAAGCAGTTGGGGGTTTGGAATCTTGAGGAAAAGACAGTTGGTTTGAGTCTCCCGTGGAGAGAGGTTGTCTAACCAACTGAGCTGCTTCCTTACCTATATGTAGTATTGAAATTTAGCCTAGCTTTGAAATATTTATTTAAGAAATTGTTATTTGGATAAACCCTTTATATCTTCTTTCCCAATATTATTTCCTACCTTCCCTCCATTACCTTATATGTCTGTGGAGTTAATAAGGAGAGTAATTAGAGAGGAGTTCAAAATCTGTGAAGGGTTAATTGTTATTTGACAGTATTAGATATAAAGAAACTAGTCAGTCATCATTTATTCCCTTTAGATAGCAATAGAATTTTGTAAGCTGAGTTAAAGGCTGGTCCTTACTCAGACTCCATCTCTGCCTCCCATCCCCCACCTGAAGTTCCTGAGACAACTGTAAGGGCTTTCCTCAATCCACTTTCCTGACAAATCATCCTTTTAAAGATAATAAACCCTTTTGTGTTTCAACAGAACTATTAGTATAATTTGTTAGTTATTAAGAGAGGGAAGAAGAGGGAAAGAACCAACATACTCTGGGCTTAAAGGGAAGCCAGGGCATCCATCTTGGAGGAAGGTGTAACTTCAAAACAAGTCCCTTCCTGTGAAATTAACTAAACCCTGTTTGTTAATTTCAGTTTAGTCTATTTCCCTCAGCCTGTGTTTGATTCTAAGTCCCAGTCTGTAAAGCCTACTGTTTTGGCTGTTTAGTTTAATTTCTCCTCTCCCTGAAGATCTCTGTTTCCCTTCTGTGTTATACTCCTGACTTCAACCCTATTATATCCTGAATCTCCTTAATCCCAGCCTACCTGTAACCTAGATTACCCATTTAGCAAGTCTCTGACAACCTCCTTTCAAATTCCCTTATACCACACACCTTTCCTCAAATTATCCCCATTACATCTGTCATGACTCTTGAAATTTTCAGAATTGTTTGCTCTTTGGGTTAAGTATGATGACTATTGAAATGAACTTATTCAATAGTGATAATTCAATAGAATTCCATGATATCACTTGTGCATTTGTTAATCTGACACTAATAGAAGTTCTGAGGTTATGAAAGCAATGTAGCTTGAAACTCAAAAAAAGAAGTGGAAATATCTGAATTAACCTTGCTTCCAACAAGTAATCTTTCTTAATATTTAGAATATAAAAGTGCTAAAATCAGTTCATTCATAACAAATGTTCCCTCAGATTGAAATAGTTCGTCATACTAGTTCAGCTTCAATGCCATAGAAAGACCAACTCATATACTGCATAACACTTTTCACATTCATGGATAAATAATATGTCTTGAATGAACTGTTAAAAATATAGCCTCAATTCTTTTTGGAAATTTTATACTTTCAAATTCTATTCCCTTAAAAATTAACTTTATCTGTTTAAACTTGAATTTGATAAACTCGATATCAAAGAGACATTATTGAACTCACTGTTGGATCAAACATACAGATAAATGATAACATTATCAAAAAGTCTGAGAATTTCAAGTTCATAAAATTCTCTATATTCATTAATATTTGCTACCTTTTCTGCGTTGTTTGTATTTGAGTGGTTATTTATTGAAAACATTCAAATGTATAATCAGAATATTTTCAGCAATTTATCAAAAGGTATGCATCTATGTAATCAATGAGAGCTGGAATATATTTTTTCAGTTGCGTTATTATAGCATCAGCTTAAAAATATTTGTAGGCCTGAGACTAAGAGAGAGGTTTTTTTAAATATGTTCCCATTACTTTTGATAGGTATTGAACACAACAGAAATAAATGTAGCTACTTGAAGATACAAATTTTAAATGATAAGATTTTGGAAAACTAATCTAAACCCCTGCCTAGGTTCCTGATGTGTTGTACCATTCTAGTTCTTATATCTTCTCTTTGAAGGAAAAATTGTAAGTTTTGTATATCAGGCCCTGGAGTTCTTTGTTTATTTGATCTAATGTGAGGGGCTAATATAATTTAATGTATTTTTCACTAATAGATAAATTACAAGTAAACTATTACATTAAATAAATGGCATAGAAATTCAAATATCCTTAAGAACAAAAAATGATCTTTCAAAGCAAGTTGAATATAACTCACATCTTATATTTAGGTACAATACTACTACAAATGTAGATATCCAAACAGCAAAAAAGTTAATCTTAACAATTTAATATTATCATAGCTTAGTCAATAGAGATGTTGCCATGAATCCAGAAAGAATTGGGTTGAACTTTTGGGATTTTCAACTGAATAAATAGAAACAGGTGCACAAAAGAAGGGTTATGTTCCTGCTATATTTGGTTGTAACCCATTTGTTCATTACTATATAATTACAAGATAGTGGAAAGATTCAATCTCTGAGAAAGAACTAAATAATTAGCAGTTTATGTAAAAAAGGTTTGGGGTTTTAATAGATTATGATCTTATTGTGAATTAATAGTAGAAAAAAGAAAAAGAAGTAATGTAATTAAAAAATATAAATTTTGAGTCATGTAATTGGGGAAAATTTGATTCAACTATATTCTTCCACCCAGGCTATAACTATAAATACTATACTTCCTTCTACCTTCTACATTTTAGGAAAGATAAGGACAAGCTTTCAGTGCACACTAAGTTTACTAGGATGACAAGAGGAATCAAACCATAATATACAAGAATTGTTTGAAGGAAAAGGAGATATATAGTATAGGGAGCAGAAAAATTTCATATTTCAACATATGGACATTATATCTGTATATATTGGGGGCTTGTGGAATTGTCATGTGGAAGAGTACTGTGCCTCTATTATTTTGTTAGTTATTTTGTTTTAGACACAATGGATAGAAGTGTATTTGATGAAAATAGTTAAAATTACTGTTAAGCTGATTTCAGATGAAACACTTTCTGAAAATTAAAGCTATCCAAAAGTGGAAATGATTTTTTCTATTTAGTTAACACCTCAAATGTAGAATATTGTTTGTGTGTTTAGCTTTTATGTAGAATCTTATTTCCACTTATCTGGAATATTGTACATGAGATTCCTGCTACAGCTTACGACTGGATGAAATGGCAATACAATTCCTATTGAAAAGGTAATTAAATACAGAGGAGAAAAAACATTTATTTTTTCTCAAGACCTGAATTTAAAGACTCTTTCTAGCTTATGTTATTTGGCTAGCATTTGGAAAGTTATTTAGCCTATTTATTCATCAGTTACTCCTGGGGAGACGGTCCCCATCAAACTTAATAGCTTTTTTTAAAATTCAGTAGGATACAATGATTTTTAGTGGATATAGTGTTAAAGTTTCACCTTCAAACATTAAGAAAAATATAATGATAATTCTCATTGATTTGTCTCTGTCTCTGTCTCTGTTGCCCTCTCCCTCTCCTTCTCCCTCTACCTTTCCCTCTTTCATTTCCTCTCTGTATATGTGCGTATGCATCCATGTGTCCATTCATTCATCTTTTAAGTTTAATTCAAGTACTTGGTTCCACCTACACTGAATTTTAAAAGAAGATATCTTGAAAAAACTGAATAACCTTACCCAGTTTTTTTCTAGAGGAATTTGCAGAATTAAAGTTAAAATTCAAAAGAAAATAATGTGGCCTTTCTTTAAGCTATAACTAGGTGTTCAAAATATAAAGTTCATGTATATAATTTTTCATTATAACTGGATTTCAATGTTATTGATTTTCTTTGTCTTCTAATATATATTTTGAATATTTTCCCATAGTTACATGTTTCATGTTCTTTCCCTCTCCCCCAACCCCCCCCCCATACCCCCATTGGTGAAGCACAATTCCACTGGGTTTTACATGTATCATTGATTAAGACCTAATTCCATTCTAATATATTTTAACTTATTTGTTTAAAAACTATCCCAAAAAGGATAAATAGGCTTCAAAAATTGCCAATATATTCTAAGACACACCAAAAGTTTAAAAAGCACTTTTCTAGACTGAAAGGTAATATTAACTTGGGTAAAAAAACACTTTGAGATCATCTTGAATAAAAAGATTCAAATTAGTATTGATAAAAACATCCAAATATGACAACAATTTCTATAATTCTTAAAGTTTTAGGGATGTATAGTATAAAATATATCTTTCAGAAAGGAAAAACACTGGCCCAAAATTTAAATTGTAATTCTATCAGACCCAAAGCTCTAAAATACCTCCATCCACTATGCAGAGATAGGATACTTGAAAGGAGAAACTTTTCCTATACAAAATGTCAGGTGATGCCATACCTTAGCAGCATCAGAAAATTTCAGAGAGTGATGCATAAGGGCAGCATGACCATCAGACTTATAGGAGGAGTGAACAGTTCTTTATTCACTATCATTCACAAATTTATTAACTTTCCAACTTGCAAAGAACTTATATCTTTATTTAGTACCCTGCCAATCTTGAAACAAACCTGTGAAATAGGTGATATTAACAACCTCCTTTTGAAGATGAGGAAAATGAGGCTTAGATAATTTCATATTATTAATATTTAATAATATAATTCTCATAATAATAATGGCAAATACAATGTGCTTTTTTCAAATATAATCATTCCTTTGTTCTCTCAGCAAAGCTTTGGATAATCTGATGAGATGCTTATACAGATCCAGAAATACCTTGCAAAGGAAGCTTAGGTTCTAGAATGAATGATCTTTTTACTTTTGATCAGGTTTCAATAGTCTCATCACCAAATTCCAGATATATCCCATCCCTGTGCCCAAAGGGAGATCTCCCTTCAGCCAATTCCCAGGGAATCTTGACCTAGATGCCAGCTCAAAAGTTTAAGCCTCCTAAAAGAGTTTATGGTTTGGAAGGACAGCTAAATGACACAGTGGGTAAAGTACTACTTCTAGAGTCAGGAAGATGAATCTTCCTGAGTTTAAATTGGCCTCAGTCTCTTACTAGCTATGTGACCCTGGGCAAGTTACTTTACCCTGTTTACCTTAGTTTTCTCATCTGTAAAATGAACTGGAGAAGAAAAAGACAAACTAATCCAGTGTCTCTGCTAAGAAAACCCAAATTCAGTAATGAAGAGTCCCAAAAACAATTTAACATGGTAACGAAAAGGTTTTCAAAGTGCTTTACATATATTACTTCATATATTTGAACCTCACAACAAATGTTTAAATTAGGAGCTATGATTATCAAATTTTATACATACATAAATTAAATTAACTGACAGTTTAAGCATATTAAGTTTTAGAAACACAACTTAGTTCAAGAAAAATATAACAGGCTTTAACGTCTTTGGGTATAGGTTGTTCAGAAGCAGGTTACAAGAGTTCAGTTAGTTTAATTTTATCAATAGTAATTTTTTTTTTCTTCTAAGAAGTTAGGAAAATATGTCCCTTAGAGTGAAGTTGGTGAACACCTGAGGGTGGTAGATAGTCATATTGATACCTTCTCTGGTTGAAAGGCAATTCAGAAATTCAAACAAAAAGTATATTCAGGCCCTTTTGGTCAGAAGAAAGACTTACTGGGGTCTTCATAGAGACTGTTGTTAACATATTTCAAGGGATATTTAATGCCTGTCTTTAGAGTTATCTTTAGGGATGATGAGGAGGATAATGATGAGGATGAGGATGATGATGATGCCAACAAAACTTTTGCATAGTGCATTAAGATTTGCAAAAAATTTTAACAATATTTTATTATCTTATCTTAAGAGAAAGGTTCTATTATTATCAGTATTTTACTGATGAGGAGATGAGGAAATTGAGGAACTGAGAGAATAAGTAACTTGACTGAGGTCAAAGTGTCTGAGAAAGGAATTGACTTAGTATCTTCCTGTCTCTAAATCTAGTGTTTTAAGCTCTATACTACTTATGTGATAATTAGATTAAGTCTACACTGCCAATCTTTAGATTTAATTACCAAAGGTGAGAGCACCTCTTATTCTGGGAGGTCTGTAACCCACGTGTGCTAGAGTGGGTGACTAGGCAGTACTATGAGAATCATCTATTGTGATTGGACATGCAAATTAGGAGGGAGGCACAGGAAGTGACGCATAAGTGACCCCTTTAAAAAGAGGGAGTTGAGTTAGTGAGAGGTCTTTGGCTGAAGAGGGTATCTGGTGACGGACCTCTTCTGGTTCATGGAGGAGTGTTGGAATGCTGAAACCTTAGTAAGACTGCTTTAAATATTTTCTTTTAATTCCACATGGTGAGTAAAAGACTGATTGAATCTTCCTGAATTTCTCTTAAGAAAATTCTTTTAGTACACTATGTGAATGAAGTTTTGTTCCATTCACCTCCTGGCCTCTGGCCCTCTAACTCTCAGCTGAGGGTTAAGATCTACCTGGATTAATTAGAGGGTTGTAATAAATTACCTACTGGTTTAGATTCTTATTTCCTTATTTCCTCTCTTTCTTCTTAATTGTAAATAAACTTCCATAAGAGTCAATTTTGATTTAAGATTATTCTTAATTGAGGATTGATAATAGTTCAATCCTCTGGTGACCATCTTTTAATATATTGAACCCCCAAACCCTTTTTTCCCCTTACACTTAGAATGTTTTATACTAATTGTTATTAGAAACTTTCCCAACATTACATATATTTTGCTTTTTCTTTACAAAAACTTCTCTACTTATCCAGTGATGTTTAATCAGCCTAATAACTACACTGTTGATTTGCTTTTATAGTTTCCAAAAGCTAGGGACTAGGCAAGACATGCTCAGGAAAAGAGGTATTTAGCATTGGACTCTGGTTTTAATTATAATACTACCATGATATAGAACTCTGAACCAACTCTTTCCCAGATCCCATTTTGAAGGGGACAGTATGATTAACAAAGGATGACAAAAGTTCTAGGAGAAAAGGAATTCAATTGAGGAAACTGTCTTTTTTTCTGTTGGTCTTACACTGAAAGTCTTACTTTATAAAATAATTTATTTTTTTTAATCGAAAAAATTAATTTCATTGTAAAAAGTAAAGATTAGCCTGAACAGTTAACTGGCAGGTGCTCAAGTAAACCTAACTTCTTCTTTTTTAATTTGGTTGTGAGATCAGTACCATAATTCTAGGAGAACAAAGGTAGATTGGTGGAATTGAACACATTCACTAAGCTATTTTTACCAAAGAAGAATGTTTTTTTCTTCTGATATCTACCTGATATTTCAATACATAATCTTTGAAAATGTACTAATGTAGCCTCAAATATGTCTCCTCCCTAGCTTTGTGAAGAGCAGGAAACAAAATAGGAGAACCAGAAAAAGAGACATAATAAAAATATAATCAAAGACTTAGTAAACTCATTGTGAATTGGGGACATTAATGATTAGTCATAAAGATCAGGGCTATATAGATATAGTAACACAACATGTTGTTTTGTTTAAAATATAACTCTGGCTATATCTGAATTTCATTTAAAAAACTGGGATAGAAGGGAACTTATAGGCTATGGAAGAGATCAAGGTGATATATCTATAAGTTAAGAGTGTAGAAATGTCAAATATACATTGAAAGAAGCAGCATTTCATAATGAATAAAGTATTGGTCGTGAAGACAGGGCAGAACTATTCTCAAGTCCCTACTCAAACATATACTGGAAGAGCTAAACTTGGCAAGTGAGTCATTTAACCTCACTGAGATAATTGATTTGCAGGGAAAGAGCCAATCTTTAATTGCTAAAGGTATTTCCCATTTGGGAAATTCTGCTACAGTAAAATCAAAGGTCCAATTTCTAACCCCTATAGTAGGCATAACTAGACTTTAACAACTTTCATCATTAAAGAATTTGTTGCTGTTGTTTGTTCATTTTCAGTTGTGTCTAACTGTGACCCCACTTGAGTTTTTCTTGGCAGAGATACTATATTGGTTTGTCATTTCCTTCTCTAGCTCATTTTACAGATGAAGAACTGAGGCAAACAGAGTTAAGTCCCTTACCAAGAGTCACAGATCTTGTGAGTCAGAAGTCATATTTGAATTCAGGTTTTCCCTATTCCAGGTCTGGGTCTCTCTCCTCTGTGACACCTAGCTGCCTCTATTAAAGAATTTAGAAACTGTTAGTTTTGGTAAGAGGAAGAGGAAAATGAGTTTTAAACTTATATGAAAAAATATGTGTAGTCATGGCTGTAAAATGGAATTTCATTCATTTAATATTAATATAAATAATGTTTTAATAATATTCAATGTTAATAAATTTGACCCATGTCAAAACAAAGTCTTGGTATATCTGTGTCCATATTTATTTAATACTTCAAGGTTTGAAAGGTTATTTATAGACAGAGAATGCTTGAAGAGGCAGGGAAAAGCAATGAAAGTTAAGGAGATGGGAGAGAATTTGGCTCAAAATTTTAAATAAACGCTATTTTTTTCATTTAATAGAGGGAAAAGAATATTAAAAGGGAACAAAAGAAAATCTTCAGGATCCCCTCAACCTTCTCCCTTTACCTCATGTCTTTCTTTTTCCTCTCAAATAGGAGAGTGGAGACATGAATTGCTACACAATCATTTAAACCTGAGTTTAGTGCAGAACATCTCTTCATTTCTTACCTTACTGTAATACTTAGGGATATCTCTGAATTAACCACCATTTTACCAAGTTTGGGATATGACATCTCCCCCCCTAACTCCACACTCTCTTTCCTCCTTTCCACCCTCCTTTTCCTTTTATTTTCGTGCATTGTCTTTTCTCATTAGGATCTGGACCACCCAGGGTAGGGTCTTTATACAGTTATCATTGATTAAGTATACTATTTTATATACGTGCTATTCATGATGTGCCAAAATAATCACAAGAGTAAGATGAAAGATGGCAAATCACCATAACAGATACAATAATGATGAAATTTTAAATATTGCAAGAAATAACAAAATGTGACACAAAGATACTATGTGAGCACATGCTGTTGAAAAAAAAATGGCACTCAAAGATATTCTCAATGTAGTTTTCCATAAACCTTTGATTTGTAAAAATAGACACAATATTTGTGAAAAATAATAAATTGAAAAACAATAAAAACCAGTTATGCCTGTATTATACTATATTTTCTGAAGCTTAAATCTGGTCATAATATTTTTTTATTCAGTAACTCCAAAAGCTTCTTCTTACTTCTCAAAACTACAAGTAAATATTGCTAAAATACAATAAAAGTATTTATCTTAAGAAAGATACATTAAGTTTATTTCAAAAAGTGGTTATTTATAAGTTTCATGCTAGAGTAGAAAATTGAGTTTGTAATATCAGAGTTCATATCTGGCCTCAGATACTTACAAGTTGTATAACCCAGAGAAAGTCACTTAATTGTTTATAGCCTGTTTCTTCATCTTTAAATGAGAATGATAATATTCTCTATTTCCCAAAGGTGTTTTGTGAGCATTAAATGAGAGAATAATTGTAAAGGATATAATATTTTGCCTGACACAGCAATAAAGAAATGTTAGTTATTACTATACAAAGTTTTCCTCTTCTTACCATCAAGATAAAGACTTGACAAAACTCAAGATGCATAAAATATTTAGCTGAATTCCTATCTTGCAATAATAAAAATAAATATTATAAAAATAAATTATAAATAATTAATTTAAATGAATAAAACAAAATAAAACAAAAATGGCATAAAACATTTAAAATTTTATTTTAAGAAATTGTATTTCAGGGGCAGCTGGGTGGCTTAGTAGATTGAGAGCTAGGTCTAGAGACAGGAGGTCCTAGGTTCAAATCTGGCCTCAAACACTTCTCAGCTTTGTAATCCTGGGCAAGTCACTTGACCCCCATTGCTTAGCTCTTACCAATCTTCTACCTTGGAACCAATACATAATATTGCTTCCAAGACTGAAGGTAAGGTTTTTAAAAAAAGAAATTGTATTTCAAGCTTTAGTTTTATAATTTTGAGGGGTCGTTATTCTCTTTAATTAAAGACATAACATTATGATCATAAATTCTTTAAGCTGTGTCATAAGCAAAATTCTCCTTTCAGTATTGCCATACTTAATCTACCCTGAGTCACATATGGAGAGGAAATTGCAGGCAATTTACAGCATATACTCACTCACAATAAAGTAGTATTATCTTTAATACTTAGATATGTGAAAACTCCACATAAAATAGTTTTCTATTATATTTCCTTAATAACATTATACAATTATATTTTATTACTTTTTTAATATAGGAAACTGTCCTTACTGAAAAATAGTTTCCATTAGGAAATTCTAGACAAATTGAAAACCACTAACTTGATTTATTCAACATTTTATGAAATAAACTCTAGGTCATACCAAACAGGTGATGAAGGTGGTGGGGAGTGCATAAACTTTGTAGTTGCAGTGGAGTATTTAAATAATCTTAGTCCAACCTCATTTCATTGTAAAGATAAAAATATTGGTTCTTAGAAAATTTAAGTGACCCATCCCTTGTTAAACCAAACACTTAAAAAAGTAAATGAAATTTAAACTGAATTAAAATGAATCTCCATGCGTCCTAATTCTTTCCATGGCACTTTTTATTTGATTGAATTGACATGGTGTAGAAGCTATGGTGTGTATTTGCAAGCAGGTGTGTGTGTGTGTGTGTGTGTGTGTGTGTGTGTGTGTCTGGACTTGGATGACACTGGAAGAGAGAGTGAGGCTGATGACTGTGCAATTTTGCCCTACTTAAATTCAGTTTATTCATGAATCAAAAAACATTAGTGATGTCATTTTGCTGCTCTTCAAGTATGAAAGACACAATCAACCAACCAACAACCAACCACTAAGATGTAATTAGGATTCCATAATCTTGAAGAATGCAAAGGTTTTAAAATTATATATTCACATATATTTCCAGATTACATATCAATACAATCTTTAAATATTGTTTTTTGATACTTACTGATATTATTTAATGGGCTCTTTAGCTGGCTAAAGTTGGAATCTGACTGTGTCTCTCCCTTCCCAAGGAAGTTTTGAATAATCACTTCAGGAAGGTACTTTTAAACTTTGAATGTATTTGGCAAAGAAGGATAATGGTATGGGATAGAGGTATTGGGAGCCCTAGTTGAATGATAATAATGAATCTCTAAACTGTAGGCAAGTATAGGAATTAAGATGATAGCTTCTCTCTGGTACAGCCTGGCCAGCACCACACCAGAGCAGGCAAACTGCTGTATAATCTTTCAGCTTCTTCTTCACTAGATGATAAGCCTAACCAGTTTGAGATATCCACCCCTTTCCACCCTCTTCTTCTCCTGCCCACTTTCCGGATCCCTCCCGGGCCCTGGGAAACCTAGATGACTAAGATGATTGACTTCCTAATATCTAGGGGCAGTAGAATCAGAGATGGTGGTCTAGGTACAGGTTGTTGATGGTACAGGAACAAACATGAGGAGATTGCAAGGTTGAGTCCACAAGTCTCAATCCCACAGAGACCAGGATCCACTGATCTCCAGTCTCAGGGAAGGAAAGAACCAAGAACCCCTGCCAGGGCTACCAGGGTGATTTTATACCCCACCCCCAACCCCACCCCCCAGGCCAACTGCCCTCTCCTGTCTGCATTTCTCTCTGGGAATATTCCGAAGTCCAACTGATCCACCTGTCAATCACAGTGTGAACTCCCAGCTCCCAGAGATTCAATATAACATTACCAACCCATGTTCTCTCTCTCTATTGCATATCTCTCCCTTCCACAGGAAGGCAGGTACTATACTATGATGTTATACCCAGATTGTCATGTCATGCAAATTTCCAAGTTTGCCATGTTGTGAAAATGATAGATATTACTAACAAAAAATCCATGCATGAAATAAAGGTAAGAATGGTATGCTTCAATATGCATTAGGACAGTGTTCCTTCTATGGCATTGGATATCTCTTGGAGCTGTCCCAGATCCTTGTATTGTTGATAATAGTTGTCATTCCTTGTTGCTAATTATATATTATTGTTATTTTTATGTACAATGTTCTTGTTTCCCTCATTTCAATTACTTCATATGAGTTTTTCCATATTTTTTGTAACCATCTTGTTTATCCTTTCTTAGGTCAAAATTCCATTACAAGCACATAGCACAACTTATTCAGCCATTCTCCAGTTGATAGACATCCTTCCATTTTCCATTTCTTTACCACAACAAAAAAAAAGAGCTGCTATAAGTATTTTTGTAAAGGTAGGTTTCCCCCCCTCCTTTTTTAACATCTTTGGAATACAGATCTAGTAGTGGGATTGCTAGATAAAAGAGTAAGACATAGAGTTTTTCTTAGTCCTTCGAGTCATTACAATTCCCTGGGACTCAAACACACTATGATCACAGTCTTTTCCCATTAGCAAACCTCAGGAATTGAATATCTTATCATAAATATCAGGGAGACAAAGACAAAAATGAAACAGTACCTGGCATTAAGAGATATATAATCTAATTGATTTCATATTATAAATATATAGATGTAGATATTCATATATACTTATATATATGTGTGTACATACATACATACATACATACATACATACATATCCATGTATATATACAGAATATACACAAGATGAGTGCACGGTAGTTAGGAAGTACAGGTAGTAATAATTGGGGAGAATAGGATAAGGAAATGCAAAAGGAAATGTTTTTAAATAAATCAAGAATTCCTAGAGGCAAAGATGAGAAGAAAATACATTTCAAGGTATCTTTCTAATCCAGAATGTACAAAGAACTATGAACTCTTGGAATCTTCTTGTCTTGTGGCAGTTTCTCCCATTTCTATTTCTGCTCTGATGTCAGGTAGAATTAGTTTCTTCTCACTTCCTGATGACAGTCATAGAATACTTTACAATCACAAGCTTGACTACTTGGTCCCATATCTTCCATTTTCCACATTAATTGGTTTTACTTTCTTTAACAAACCTTCATATGGTATGCTCTGCTTTTTTCCTTCAAACTTATCCTAACCTCCTTCTGGATTTCTACAAATTTGTCTATACTTCAAAAATGAGTCATTCAGAACTAAGTACTAAACACATTTCTTCCCAACCAGAGCAGAGGAAATAAGGACTTCTACATCTCTAATATTAGGCATTCTTCTTCCAGTAAAATCTTAGATCAACTTTTTCTTCTCATTTTATTATAAGTTGATAGGAATTTTAAAATATAGATTTTAGAAATTATTTAATCACATGCTTTCATTTTAAAGATGGCAAAACTTTGAGCACAGTAGTATTCCATCTCCAGAATATACCACAATTTGTTCAGTCATTCCCCAATTGAAGGTAATAGCCTCGTTTTCCAGTTTTTTGCTACTACAAAAAGCACGGCTATAAATATTTTTGAACAAGTCTTTTTAACTATTATCTCTTTGTGGTACAAACCCAACAATGGTATGGCTGGATCAAAGGGCAATCTTTTATAGCCCTTTGAGCATAGTTCCAAATTGCCATCCAGAATGGTTGGATCAATTCACAACTCCACCAGCAAATGCATTAGTGTCCCAGTTTTGCCACATCCCCTCCAGCATTCATTACTCTCCTCTTCTTTCATTTTAGCCAATCTGCTGGTGTGAGGTGGTACCTCAGAGTTCTTCTGATTTGCATTTCTCTAATTATTAGAGATTTAGAACACTTTCTCATGTGCTTATTGATAGTTCTGATTTCTTTATCTGAAAATTGTCTATTCATGTCTCTTGCCCATTTATCAATTGGGGAATGGCTTGATTTTTTATACAATTGATTTAGTTCCTTGTATATTTGAGTAATTGGATCTCTGTCAGAATTTTTTGTTATAAAGATTTTTTTCCCAGTTTCTTGTTTCCCTTCTTATTTTGGGTGCATTGTTTGGAGGAATCCCATATGAACTGGAAAGACCAATAGGAATTGATGCAGAGTGAAAGGAGCAGAACCAAAAGAACATTGTACATAGAAACCGATACACTGTCATAAAATAGAATGTAATGGACGTCTGTACTAGCAGCAATACAGTTACCCAGGACAATTCTGAGAGATTTATGGGAAAGAATGCTACCCACATTCAGAGGAAGAACTACAGGAGAGGAAACACAGATTAAAAGCAACTGCTTGAACACATGGGTTGATGCAGACATGATTGGGGATGTAGACTTGAAACAACCACACCAATGCAACTATCAATAATATGGAAATAGGTTTTGATAGATGACACATGTTAAAACCAGTTGAAATGTGAGTCAGCTATGGGGGAGGAAGGTGAAAGAGGAGTGAAGGGGAAAGTAAGAACATGAATCATGTAATCATAAAAAGTTTTTCTAAAAAATAAAAATAAATAAAAAATAAATAAAGATGACAAAACTGTGTAACAGTAAAGCTAAGTGCCTTACCCAGAATCAATCAAGTCGGAACACCTCATATCTATGCAAGCTTAATTTAAATTTAGGAGTATGATAAACACAAAAGAAAACAAAAGTGAAACTACAGACCCTTTTTTAAAAAAAGAAAAACACATTGTATCTTTGTTCAAGAGCCCATTATTCATTTTTTATCCTAAATTCTATTCTATTCTCATGGGAAATCTTATTTTTGAAACCCATTTCCTTAGCTGTTGAATGTCCAAGTCTGCCTTTCTCTTCTGAATTCTCTATTTTCAGTCAGCAACAGAAATAAAAATGCAAGAAAAAATCCCAAGTTCTCATCTGTCTTACCTATTTTTCAACCATGCCTGCATATGCATTTGAGGTTTTCATTCATAGCATATTTAACCTTAATTGAACTATAAATTTTGAAGAATGGCTGTCAAGTTGACAATTCACAATTCATAGGTCATTGGACTGAACACTGGAAAGGATCTTTACAAACATTTATAGCACAGGTTCTTTATTTTGTTTTGTTCCATTTGCAATTTTAACTTTCTATAGAACTTATGGACCTCTTCCCAGAACATATTAAAAATAAAGTGAATCAGATTAATATTATTAAAATCATCATAAAATATTTAATTACAAAATCCAAGTTAAAAATTGACTAAAACTATCATCTCATTTTACAGATCAGGACACTGAGAAAAAATGATGAACCAATTAGGATTTCCTTGACTGAGTTCTATACCTTGCCCTATGAAATTCATTATGGGGATAAGAGCACCATTCTAGGAGATATAAGTAGCATTGGTACTTTCTGACTCTGAAAGAAGAGCTATGAACTCTATTCATTTAAGAGATCTAGAAGACACACAGTCTCAACCATCTCCTTACCTTTCACTTGACTCCACCACCTTGAAATTTCTTGACTCACTTCTCCACTTTACCCCAATGTCAGGAACCTCTCTCATCTCCTCCTGACTATCTGTTTTACAGCTTCATTTTTGCATTTCATCTTCCCTTCATTAGATTATAAACATAAGGGCAGGGACTATCTTTTTCATATTTGTATGGCCAGTATTTTGCATAATCTTAGTACGTAGTAAAAGTTTAATAAAAAATCTGTTTACTATTTACTATGTCACAGAACTAGTATATGTCAGGCTTTTATTTGTATGTAAGTCCCCTGACTCCATGTACAGTGTTTTCCTCCTCCATAATGCTGTTTCTTATGCTTTGGATACATATCTCAGAAATACAATATACATCCCAGTTTTAAATTTCAGGTTAAGATTTACCTTTCTCTATATCATTCATCAGCACCACCAAAATTTATAACACTGTTATAGGTTTCTGAAGTGTAACTGGCCATCAATGTATTCAATACCACTATGACCATTAATGCTGAGGGAGAATAATAGATTCACATAGTCATTTTTGTAACCATGAAACAATGGAAACTAATATTCTTGTCTTAGTAAATGAGACATAATTAAATATGCCAAATACTCAAAAGACCATCCTGCATGTTATCCCTCTTGTAGAAAGTTCAAATTTCTTCTGTCTTGCTTTTCTCTACAACCCAATATTTTTCTACTCTTTCTAATTTATTCAACATTAGCCTCTTCAAACATCAATGATCAAACGAAATTTGAGTTTTCAGTTTCCCAAAAATATGCTAGATACTGTCCTACATTACTATTTTTGATCAAACTATTCCCAAATGACCTATCTGCTTCTTAATTCATATTAATTCCTAGGTATCCTCAAATATCCATTCCTTAAACAATGAAAGTAGATACAATATTTTGATTATTTAGGCATAAAATAATATTTAAAATGATATTAGTGATAATAAGAACTATTTCCTCATTGTCATAACTTGAGAAAGGCAATGTAAGGAATTAAAATTAAGGGTTTGACTAAATATATGAAAATTTTAAGATAATACTGTGGTCATCAATTTAAAAATATTATATTTTTATTCAAGTCAAAATGACTTTTGTAGTTTTATTCATAAAAAGATAGGAGTGAAAGTAGAGAAATATAAAAGAGGGTAAAGAAGATGTCTAGCCTATTACCTTAAATGTTGCCTCAGTCCTTAGGTCAGCTCAGAAGGGCTTATTATTCCTTAGCTGGAGGACCTAGTGGTAAATTAAATAGGGGTTCCAACCATGTGGTCTTCTCCAAGAGGGGAAAAGCCTCTTGGGAACTAATCTCTCTAGAAGCCAGGAAAGGAGTGTCAACTTCTCACTCACCCAAGTAAAGTTCCAAAGGAGAAGATCTAGAAGCAGTCTTACCAGAAACAGTTCAAGAGCCAGAGTCCCAGGTTGAAGTTCCAAATTATGGCTCCAAGCCATAGTCTCAGTCCAAGATTCTACAAGCCTAAGATTTAGGCTGAAGTCCTTCTCAGATAGGTAGTTCAGGACTTTTATGATCCTTCTTCCATGTCACTTCCTGTTCCTTCCTCCACTTTATGAGAGTCAATTGCAGCCTTTAAATTTGCTTAGTACTGCCCAGGGGGTGATTAGTTGTCTCTGGTGTTTTCACCCGCTTTTAGTAAGGGGCTTGTAAACTTCCTCTACTTAGTGTTATTTTGTTTTATATATATATATACATATATGTATATATATATAATTTTGTTATATATATAAAGATAATATATTATGCCCTCTGTAATAAATTTGCACATTTTTTATTCTTTTATTTTTTCTTTCTTTTTACATCTTGTATTTATTAAATATTTAAGTGAAGGGAAATAAAGTATTATCAAGAAGACAAGGATATTGACAACTTTCTTATTTTTCAAGTAATATATATCTAATGGAGTGAATTGGGTTATAATTTTATAGAGTTCATATTATGCATTTACAATTGTATGTTAGAATAGCCTTGCCTTCCACTTAACTTTATTTGGCTTTGACTCTTAAAGGTTCAGCAGGTAGTGGTATATTTCCCATTATTTTGATGGTTAAAGGAGAATACTTGGACATCATATTTTTCTCACCAAATTAGTCTGGAACACAATCTAACTCATTTGATAGTTCTTCAAGAAGTAAAAGAAGGGGAAGGAAGAAACATGGTTTTCAAAATATGTAATGACACACAAAAAAGGAAATAAGTTGGTAAAATGGATATAAATGTAAGATAATGGAAATAAAATTACTAAAATGATTCAGATGGCAGAAATGATTTGAAATAAAAAAATTATAACAATAATATGAAATTCCTAGCAAAAATGAAATGTGGGCAAGGAGATTACCTGTCAAGATGTATTCAAATAATATACTTAAACAGATTCATGACATAATGGCTTTATTACAAGTGTTATAAAGAAGTATACAATTTTGGTTAAAGGAGGGATAAATGGGGATATAGGTGATTGGAGGAGGAATGAAGGGGATAGCTGAGTGTAGGGAAGGGATGAATGAGGTAGGTATATATAAGGGTAAGGGAATGGAAGAGAGTATACAGGAGGGCAGCTCAAATAGGCTTATTCACTGAGGCTAGAGACAGAGGGTACAGGGAGGAAATAAGCTGGATCCTTCAGGTAGGGAAGGTATCTCTAAGGTACAAGAGGAATTTGGGCAAGTCAGAAATGTTTAGATCAAGGCTGGGGTTTCTCTTGTTAATTTCTAAAGTCCCTTTGAGGGAGGAGTCAAAGGCTCCTCCCTGTCAGTGTAATTGATGTCTGCAGAAAGTCTCGGCTAGGTACTTCCTGCCCAAGATGGATGCATAGGTTTCCCTCAAGAAATAAAAAGGAAAGTAATTTCTTCCCACTTCACCTTTTGTCTTAATATTCAATACAATAATTCACCAGAGGCTTTTGTATAGGTGACAAAGGGGATTTGATGACGGCAGGGATAAGTTGAGGGAGAGAGGGTTTCAGGGTTTTATAACTGCTACTAGGAAGAAAGCTGGTGTTGGGGGAAGGGTCACAGAGAAGGG
>NC_058130.1:532715534-532746899 GCF_016433145.1 Gracilinanus agilis | reverse complement strand
GGAAGGAAGGAAGGAAGGAAGGAAGGAAGGAAGGAAGGAAGGAAGGAAGGAAGGAAGGAAGGAAGGAAGGAAGGAAGAGAAAAAAGAGAAGTTAGTAAACAGAAAGAGTTTGAAAATAAGTGAAAGAGTGAGGATGACAGAAAGGGCAAGCTATTGGAGAAGACAGA
Source organism: Gracilinanus agilis (assembly GCF_016433145.1). Classification (NCBI taxonomy): domain Eukaryota; kingdom Metazoa; phylum Chordata; class Mammalia; order Didelphimorphia; family Didelphidae; genus Gracilinanus; species Gracilinanus agilis. The sequence continues at coordinate 532,746,732 of NC_058130.1, read as the reverse complement.
AAGGGAGATGAGTTTAGTTAGCCTTGGTAAGAAAGAAAGGCCACATCATCATGTGAAATAAGGGGGAAGTAGGAGAAAGTGACCTTCTCCTTCCAAAGCTTATAATCTATTTTCTTACCTTTTGAAAATTCAAGGCTAACCAAGGCCAACTTCTACAAAGTGACAGGAAAGGAAGAAGTAATTAAATCTGTCTAATTGTGTGCATGCGTGATTGCCTATCTTTCTCTCAGAAAAAAGTAACACATACTTTTTACATGGTACACTATGATAGGCACTAGAGAGTTTGGTGTTAGATTGGAGTGCCAGTAAATAAATTTACATCTTGATTCTCGTAGTTACTCCTTGTGCCACTTTGGTTATAAACAAATATATTACATTTCTTACCCGGCTAGTTGAGGGAAGTTGACAGTTTATCCCTTCTGGCTCTAAAGCTATGATCCTGTGAACCTATGAGATCTTGGTATACCACCTGAATTTCAAGGACTTTTTGTTTCTTTGAATATCAAGAGACTGGACACTAATGTTGTTGAGAAAAACATGAATTAGAGAATGTTTTGAAAACCTAGGTAAAATTGTTTTGCCTTTTTTTAGGTTCTGTAGTTTTAGGCATTTGATAATATGAACTTTCATGAGTCAATGAAATGCATCGTTATCTTCAAAAATATACTAATAAAATGTTTACTGTAGTTTTTGCTCCACATATGTTTGAAATTCTTGTTTCCAAACTGGCATTTGTCATTGTTTTATTCTGTTTCAATTTTTAGTAATTGATTTTGTATTCTCTAGTTAATTGGTTGAGTTGGTTACTTAGTAAAAAATTATGGATTTACTGGGTGTTTTCATGATTAGTCACTAATTGAATAATGTTAAATGTTCACAAATTTGAAACTTCTTAGAAAAATAAACACATTATATTAATTCTTTTGTTTTCCATTCTGCACTGTATGCTAAAGAAGAATAGTTACCAATGTGCATTTACTGGCCTTATCTATATATTAATCATTTCCTCCCCTCCAGAGGATTATGATTTAAGCTATAATTGGCACAGAATTATGTATTTTTATAATAAGATGCATTAACAAATCAGTTATTTATATATATATATGTATATATATACATATATATATATATATATATACACTTTCTGTTATAGATGTGTGAGGGGGTGGTGAAGGGAGGAAGGTAGAAGGATTGGAGGAATGGGAGAAAGGAGAGACGAAGATAGAGGAAGGGAAAGGAAGGTAGCAGTCCCCAACCACAGTGGGGGAAATTGATCAAAGCCCTTCAGGGGCTCAAATAAATGATCAGAAAGCAATTTTAGGGTTTTGAATAGCTAGATTTTATTTAGATTAGGAAAGGGAAGGTCTAGGGAAAACTATAAGGCAGGAAGAAAAGGGAAAAGGGCACCAAGAAAAGAGAGATCAGGGTCTCAGAGTTCAGAGCAGAACTTCCAGCATCAAGAGCACAAAAAGGCACCAAACTTTCTCTTTTCTACTTTCCCTGACACCTCCCACAAAGGAAGTGGGAGTTGTCAGGGGAAGTTGTAGCAGGGATCTCTGGGAGATGTAGTCTTCCAGGGCTTATAACAATTTTAAATGACACGGATGTCATATATACTTTAATATATGCATATTTTATATTGCATTGTATATATGTATATGTATATACAACATGTGCATATGTATGTATATATATTTTAGAGATAAACATGTAGATTCACTGAGATAAATGTTGAAACCATAATAGAAATGGCATCCATCAGAGCTGGAAATTTATTTTCATAGCACTTAAGAAAAATGAAATCTGGAGGTAATTCTGAAATAATCAGTTTTGATCACTGATTGAATATAATTAGATTTAGGCCAGTGGACTAGAATATATACATTGAATTTTGTTCAGGAGACTAGGAATAGTGAATAAATCTATAATGCCATTGATATTGGGAACTCTGAGGTGAGAAAAACAGACTATCAATGTGTCAGCACCTCTTAAGCAGTTTATGTTATCTAAGACAGTGGTGGTGAACATATTAGAGCCCAAGTGCCCAAATTGCAAACTGTGTGCTGAGGGGGAGGGAAGCAGCCCCACCACACACCCCTCTGATTTTCTAGTAACGAACTCTGGTGAACTCTATCCTGGGGAGATGTTGCATGTGCCCAAAGAAAGGTCTCTAAGTGTCCCCCTATAACACGTGTACCATAGGTTTGACAACATGTATCTAAGACTTATAGAGTGGCCTAGAGTAATGAAAAGCTCAGCATGCCAACAAATATTCAATTCAGGGTAACTGACAAATTTTAGCACTCATATAAATGGAATTAGTAATCATGTCCTATGAAGACTGCTTGAAAGAAAGAAGGAAGATTAAGGGAAAGAAGTCTTCTGGAGGTTACAGGATCTCATAGATTCTTTCAGATAACTGAAGAATTGCCACATGGATAAGAAAGAAGACTAATGCATTACAACAGACAATAAGGCATGGATTATTTTTTGGAAGTGGAAAGAAAACTAATTTTACATCTATATAAGTAAGGATTTAATGATGGGAGATATTACAAATTGAAAGGGCTATAGCATGAGGTTATTATTATTATTATTATTCCTGTTGACTCCTTAGGAGCATAGGGCCGCAACCATCTCAAGCCATCGGAATCTGTTCTGGGCAACTTCCCCCAGCTGGGACCATGTCATTCCGACTGTTTTTGTTTCATTTTCGGCAGATCTTCGCCAGGTCTGTTTTGGTCTTCCAACTTTCCTCCTCCCTGAAGGGTTCCAGCTCAATGCTTGTCTGTCTACCTTGTCTTCCGGTTTTCGTAGCGTATGTCCTATCCATCTCCACTTACGTTTCTTTATGTCCTGACTAATGGGATACTGGATTGTTCTTTCCCAGAGACTAGCATTGGAGATCTTTTCAGGCCATCTGATGTTCAAGATGTGATGTAGACATCTATTAACAAAGACTTGGAGTTTATTGGTGTTAGCGCTCGTCACTCTCCAGCTTTCTGATCCATATAGGAGGACGGCCTTTACGTTGCTATTGAAGATTCGGAGCTTAGTGACGAGGGACAGTGCTCTGGAGGTCCAGACAGACCGCAGGGTGTTAAATGCCTGTCTGGCTTTGTTGATTGGGTTTCTGATGTCCTCGTCTGCCCCGCCGTCCTTACTGACTATGCTACCCAAATAGATGAAGTGGTCCATCTCCTTGATGTTTTCTCCCTGTAGTTGGATTGGCAGGTCCTGTGTGTTGTTGACTGTGATCACCTTGGTCTTCTTCTTGTTGATCTTCAGACCTGTCTTCTCCGCTTCTTCAGAGAGTAGTACAAGTTTGGCTTGTGCATCCTGCTGCTTGTGAGAAAGGAGACAGATGTCATCTGCGAAGTCAAGGTCCTCGAGCTGCTTGTTGTGAGTCCATTGTATGCCCATATTGTTGTCCTTGGTAATTCTTCTCATGGTCCAATCTATGACCATCAAGAAGATAAGAGGCGAAAGCATACAGCCTTGCTTCACTCTGGTCTTCACTTTGAAGGGAGCCATCAGTTTCCCATTATGGATGACCTGGCAGGTAAAGTCTTCGTATAGCTGCTGGATGATGTTGATGAGCTTCGGGGGAATCCCGTAATGTTGCATCAATCTCCAGATGATTCTCCTGTCCACGTTGTCAAATGCCTTCTCGAAATCCACGAAAGTCATGTAGAGGGGGGACTGCCACTCGATGGACTGTTCAATGATGATTCTCAGGGTGATGATATGGTCGGTGCACGATCTATAGCATGAGGTAATTGTTATATTTTAATCAAGTTCTTTAATCCATAACTTCACAAGATAATTTTAAATTTATTATGTCATTTGATCATTAAAAAATCTATAAAAGGTAATGTGGAAAGCAATTATGATCTTCATTTTACTGATGATGAAATGAATTCAGAACGATAAAGTAATTCTCTGGTGTCAAATACAACTAGTTAGTAATATTTAGACCAAAACTCATGTAATTTGAACCATCATCTGGTACTCTTCTTAAAACAAATTACCACCTCTATCTCAAAGCAGGCTTCTCTATTTTATTTGTTTGAGCTGGATAACCATTCATTGGAGATAGCAAAGGAGAATCATACTTCATATAATAATTAGGATATTGTTTGTCAGAAGATCCATGCATAATGTAGGAACTTCTGAAGTCCCTTCTGACATGAAAATTCTAATAATTTATAATTACATTAAATATCAATATATAAAGAATCTAGAAATAACTTAATTACATTTCTTTCCAATATGTCCATGGACCACATTAGAATAGAAATATCTTCAGTCTTTTTCACTCCTCAGTACTGTGAGATTCATATTGCAGAGAGGGATTCAAGCTGCAGGACGGGGTTCAGGCAACATCTCAGAATACCATACCCCCCCCCCCCGAACTCTGAGAGAGGGGACAGTTAAAAGGCAGTTGGAGCCTTGGTATAAGAAGGCAGGGCACTCTGCTTACTGGGTCTTGAGACCTGGGTTGGTCTTGGGGCTTCAGTCTTGAATCTGGGCAGAGCCATTTTAGTTCCTAACTGCCAAGCTGTTTACTTTGGTTTGACATTCAACATCACAGTCCACCTCTGTTTATTTATTTTGATATAGAAGAATATTTATAGGGCTAGAGAGCAGATCAGCTATTCAAGTTACCTTACCCCCTTTGAGGGGAGGGGCTGTTTTAACATAGCTGTTTAGGGGATTTCCTGACCTTATCTATCCTTATCCATCTCCCATCCTTCCCATTCCCACCTATCATTAAAACCTGTTATCAACTGGGAGCAGTGCATAGATATATATTTTGGGGATATACTCACAACCTCCTCAAGTTGAGTTCCTCCTACTTTGTAGCCAAGAGATAAATCCTAACCTTTGTGCCTGTGAGCTTCAAAGACATCAAGCTTCTCTTATTCTCTCCTGTAGAGAATAATAAAGAGAAAAATATAATCATAGGGAGTTTGCCTTTCTCCACTTACCATCTTGGACCAGAAGATATCAATTTAACCTCCATACTATAACTGACTTTCTAACTGCCTAGTGGGATAGGGGAACTGTAGGAGCATTTTGACAAGATCCTGCCCCTCCCTTCAGTCAAGCCTGTTTGTGGGTGGGTCCCTCCATTGATGAAAGGATTAGGGAGATTTGATTGCTACAGACCCCTGTCATCTTACAGCTTCCCAAATACAACAGTATTCAGTCTGTTCCATACAGATTTTTGTTCAAGGTGTGTGTTTGGATTGTGCTCAGCAGCTTGTTTCAGAGACAGGAAGGGAAGTCAGGTATGTTTCCTACTGTGGAATTAACACATAATTATTAAGAACATATTTTGTGAAAGTTAGTGTACTCATTTATGAATGTAACACAATGTAAGACAATAGATATTTGACTCTTTCCTCACTGTCTGAGAGGCCTGTAATTTTTTTAAACATTTATTAATATTCATTTTTAACCTGTTTACATGCTTCATGCCCCTACTTTCCCCTTCACCCCCTGCTCTCCCCCCACTCATGGCCAATGCACATTTCCACTGTTTGTAACATGTGTCCTTGTTCCGGGCCTATTTCCATATTGTTGTTAGTTGCATTGGTGTGGTCCTTTCGAGTCCACGTCCCCAATCATGTCCACCTCAAACCATGTGTTCAAGCATTGTTTATCTTATATATTTCCTCTCCTGCAATTCTTCCTCTGAATGTGGGTAGCATTCTTTACCATAAATTCCTCAGAGCTGTCCTGTGTCATTGCATTGCTGTTGGTACAGAAGTCCATTACATTCGATTTTACCATAGTATATCAGTCTCTGTGTACAGTGTTCTTCTGGCTCTGCTCCTTTCACTCTGCATCAGTTCCTGGAGGTCTTTCCAGTTCACTTGGAACTCCTCTAGTTTATTATTCCTTTTAGCACAATAGTATTCCATCACCAGCATATACCACAGTTTGTTCAGCCATTCCCCAATTGAAGGACATACCCTCCTTTTCCAGTTCTTTGCCACTACAGAAAGCACAGCTATAAATATTTTCTTACAAGTCTATTTATCTATGATCTCTTTGGTGTACAAACCCAACAATGTTATGGCTGGATCAAAGGGCAAGCATTTTTTATAGCCCTTTGAACATAGTTCCAAATTGCCAGCCAGAATGGTTGGATCAGTTCACAACTACACCAGCAATGCATTAATGTCCCAATTTTGCCACATCCCCTCCAGCATTCATTACTCTCCCCTTCTTTCATTTTAGCCAATCTGCTAGGTGTGAGGTGATACCTCAGAGTTGTTTTGATTTGCATTTCTCTAATTATTAGAGATTTAGAACACTTTCTCATGTGCTTATTGATACTTTTAATTTCTTTACCTGAAAATTGCCTATTCATGTCTCTTGCCCATTTTTCAATTGGGGAATGGCTTGATTTTTTTATACAATTGATTTAACTCCTTATATATTTGAGTAATTAGACCCCTGTCAGAGTTTTTTGTTATAAAGATTTTTTCCCTTCTGATTTTGACTACATTGTTTTTGTTTGTACAGAAGCTTTTTAGCTTAATATAATCAAAACCATTTAATTTACATTTTGTAATTTTCTCTAACTCTTGTTTGGTTTTAAAATCTTTCCTTTCCCAGAGATCTGACAGGTATACTATTTTGTGTTCACTTAACTTATTTATAGTTTCCCTCTTTATATTCAGGTCATTCACCCATTCTGAATTTATCTTGGTGTAGGGTGTGAGATGTTGATCTAAACCTAATCTCTCCCATATTGTTTTCCAAATTTCCCAGCAGTTTTTGTCAAATAGTGGATTCATTTCCCAAAAGTTCGGCTCTTTGGGTTTATCATACACTGTCTTGCTGATGTCATTTACCCCAAGTCTATTCCACTGATCCTCCCTTCTGTCTCTTAGCCAGTACCATATTGTTTTGATGACTGCTGCTTTATAGTATAGTTTAATATCTGGTACTGCTAGGCCCCCTTCCTTCACATTTTTTTTCATTATTTCTCTTGATATTCTTGATCTTTTGTTATTCCAAATGAAATTTGTTATAGTTTTTCCTAATGCAGTAAAGAAGTTTTTTGGTAATTTTATAGGTATGATGCTAAATAGGTAAATTAATATGGGTAGAATGTTCATTTTTATTATGTTAGCTCGTCCTACCCATGAACAATTAATGGCTTTCCAATTGTTGAGCTCCAGTTTTATTTGTTTGGAAAGTGTTTTGTAGTTGTTTCCGTATAATTGCTGTGTTTATTTTGGTAGATAGATTCCCAAGTATTTTATATTGTCTAGGGTGATTTTAAATGGTTTTTCTCTTTCTACCTCTTGCTGCTGTGATGTGTTGGAAATATATAGAAATACTGATGATTTATGTGCATTTATTTTGTATCCTGCAACTTTGCTAAAGTTGTTGATTATTTCTACCAGCTTCTTAGTTGATTCTCTAGGATTTTTTAAGTATACCATCATATCATCTGCAAAGAGTGATAGCTTAGTCTCCTCATTGCCTATTTTGATACCTTCAACGTCTTTTTCTTCTCTAATTGCTACTGCTAGTGTTTCTAGTACTATGTTGAATAATAGAGGTGATAGGACCTGTAATTTTTTAAATCCCTCTCCCAACCAGGGTTATCTTAGCACCCTGAGTGGGATAGGAGATATAACTTCTCTTCCATAGATTTGAATCCTTACTGATTCTGTCTTCCATTTAAGGTACAAGTAACTATGACTCCAGTTCAATTTAACCACTTAGTACTTAAATAATTTTTAGTTTCATCCTATTATACCACTACTAGGTTTGTATCCCAGAGAGATCAAAAATAGGGGAAAAGACACTATGTGTACAAAAATATTTATAGTACTTTTTTTGTGGTGGCAAAGAATTGGAAATGGAAGCAATGGCTGTTCATCAATCGGGGAATGGTTAAACCAGTCATGGTATATAATTATAATTAAATACTAATCTGTCATAAGAAATAACAAACTAGACGATAACACACACACACAAAAAGAAACTTGGAAAGGCTTATATGAAGTGATGCAAAGTGAAGTAAGCAGAACCAGGAAAAAAATTGTACACAGTAACAGCAAAAATGTATGATGACCAACTGAGAATAACTTAACTATTATCAGCAATGCAAGGATCCAAGACAACTCCAAAGGACTCAGGACAAATATATTTCCATTGATATAGAAGGAACTGATTAAATCTGAATGCAGATCAAAGCATATCATTCTTCTATTTCCTTCACTAATTTTTCTTCACTATAAGCTATGTGTTTTTCTTTCAAAACATGTGAACTTAAAAATAAGTATTACATGATAGTATATTTACTTTCTATATATCATATTATCCACCATCTCAAGTAAGAAGGAGGGGCAGAACCTGAATCTTAAAATGTCAGAAAATTATTTTTAATATTGTATCTACATTTAATATGGAAAAATTATGAAATAAATCTGTAAAATATGAACTAGAGAGAGGGGGAAAAGAAAAGGATTATTACAACTCTAATAAAGTAGTAAAAGCAGTATATACTTTATACTATAATATCAAATTATAAAAATGAACAATTTTGAATAATTTTATGAACTGGTGAACAATGAAATGAATAGATCCAGGGATATAACTCATATTATAACAACAGTGTAAAAGCAGAATTTAAAAACTGCAATAAATATAATCAATTCAATAACTACTCTTGAGTCTACAATAAAGATGATGAAGAAATATACTATCATTCCACTTACTAACAGAGAGATGATAAATGTAGGATGCAAAATGAGATTTATTTTTCTATTCAGCTAGTGAGGTAATTATTTTTGCTTAACTTTAGGTATTTTTTCTAAATAGCATCTGTCCCACCAAATTCAAGTCAAAATCCCTTTAGCATTTCCCTGATGGACTGTTTGCAACACATACATTCTATACACCTTAACTCCAAGATTCCTGTGGATTGATTCTTTCTGTCCCCCATCCACTCTACATGTTGGCAACGCTACTCCCTTTCCCTAGAATGGAAAAGGACAAACAAAAAAGACCAAATGAGCAGGTCTTTCTTTCTTAAGTCATGTCTGACTTGAGGGGTGGTGACAGGGTAGAGATAATCCTTAGAACCACCCCTTTCCATGTGCAGTCAACAAAAATTCTAATGCTAATTTTATTTATTTTTATTTTAAACCCTTAACTTCTGTGTATTGGCTCCTAGGTGGAAGAGTGGTAAGGGTGGGCAATAGGGGTCAAGTCACTTGCCCGGAGTCACCCAGCTGCCCCCTCTAATGCTATTTTTAAAAATAGCAACAGGGGGCAGCTGGGTAGCTCAGTGGATTGAGAGCCAGGCCTGGAGACAGGAGGTCCTAGGTTCAAATCTGGCTTCAGACACTTCCCAGCTGTGTGACCCTGGGCAAGTCACTTGACCCCCATTGCCTACTCTTGCCAATCTTCCACCTATAAGTCAATACACAGAAGTTAAGGGTTTAAAACAAAACAAAACAAAACAAAACAAAACAAAAATAGCAACAGTTTCACATATATGGCCAATGGGAAAGGCTATGTAGTAGACCAATAAAGATTATTTATGCATTCATTAATCTTCCATAAGCAGGTCCCCATCATCATTCATATCAATGATGGCATCCTAAATGATCTATGAATGTACCAAACCCTTTAAAAGTTAGCTAGGATTTTTTTCCTCAAGAAGCTATATTAGGTAGTGAAGTCACATTGACATCAAAAGATCATTAACAATGCCAGACATCAATTAGGAAGTGCCATTTAAAGCAATGAGAGTACTATTCCCTAAAGAATCTAAGGAGAAATAACCATTTCAGTTGGGTTTTTCAGAGAAAATGTCAAAATAGAAAACATATATTTTAGGTATTCAATTATGTGTGTGAGTGTGTCCTTTCCCTTCCATCCTCCAAACTACTAGCCTAAGTTAGATTCTTAGGTATTCATACTCTATCCATATCACCCTCCAGCTAAATAACTTTTATCTACTCAGTATTGTCTATGGGGCAAAATTGAAATACTTGTTCATTTTAAGACACAAGACATGGAGAAGTAGAAGGAATTAAACAGAACACTTCAGGAAGGAGAAGACAAAATAAAACGAAACAGGAAAATATAAAGCATATTTAGATAATAAAGACCAATTTGGATATAAGGCAGAGTCCGTTCAAGAAAAAATTAGGAAATAAGATTCGAAAGATATAACATCCTATAAGTGCTTGAATAATGCAGAAGTATGTACATTTTGCACTATAGATAATGAAAATTATTATTGAATAGAAGAGTGATATAGGGAGAGCATGAATAGATAAGAACCTGAAGTAGGGTCATACCTTGGAGGATGAAAGGGAAGATATTCACACATACACATGAATAGACAAGAATTCATATTTGACTGAATAAGGTTATGAAGGAAGTGAGGCCAAAGGTCACTCCAACTAATAGTTTGTTCTGTACATCTTTTGAAGACTTCTTATTAAAGTGATAATCCTGGCACTAACAATGTCTTTTTTTTAGAACAATCAATATTTTGTCTCAGTTAAAGAACTAAAAAGGAGGTTGGTAGAATTTTCTATCAGGTATTTACTTAAAATAGTGAGTAGTGACACAGTGTACATTCTAATTATTTGTGGATTTGGTGATCTGTAAAGTAAGAGCCATATAATGATATGGAACATAAGAACCAAAATTTAATCTGATAAGTGGAAATGGCAGTGAATAATATTTACTGCTTTATATGTTGACATACAATCACTGGAGGAAATCAAAATGTCACACCAACTTATAATATTCACAGCTTAAGTTTTTAAAGGGCATTAAATGGTGAGAAGAAAAGAAAAAAACAAACATGCTAGTTGAAAATTTTGAGCAGTCTAAATGTGGTTTTACCTTTGAGCTATTTTAAAACAGGGAAATGTGACTTCATTGATTTATTTGAAATATGATTTGTTCTCTAAGTTTCTTTGTTACTTCAAAGGTCTGGGATCTTGCTTTGTTGAAAGCATCTTCCACTGACGCATTTTATATCTCATCAATAACTTAGTAGATAGATATGATTTAAACATAAGAGTTAACATTATATCCTAATTAGAGAAAGATAGAAGAAATTATTTCTCATGTTCATGAATAGAAGAAGAATTCATGAGCAAATAAAAGATGAAGAAGTAAAATTTCATAGGAAGTAAAACAGGATTTTGATTACATAAGTTTTGTGCCTAATTTTCATAAACAACACCAGTGCAGTTAAGATTGGAAGAGTAGTGGAAAACTAGGACAAAAATCTTTGCATCAAATTCTCTTCTAAACATCTCATTTCTGAACTATATAGAGAACTATGCCAAATTTCTAACAACCATTTCCTAATTTATAAATATCAAAGGATATGAACAGACAGTTTTTGAAGAAAGAAATAATTGTCTTATCATAAATATTCTAAATCACATATTATTAGAACAATGCAAAGTAGAACAACTTTGAGGTACTACCTCTTATCCATAAGTTTGTCTAAAATTGACCAAAAAAGAAATGACAAACACTGAAGGGGCTATGGGAGGGGAGGTTCTTTAATTCACTGCAGGTTAATCTATGCCCTACTTTCCATTCAAGAAAGTGTTTCAACTATTATCCAAAAGCTATTCAACTACACATAACTTTTGTCTCAGCAATACTGCCGCTGGGTCTAGATCTTAGAAAAAAAATATTTATATGTAAACACACAATTTATAGAAGTTATTTTTTGCAATTGCAAAGTTTTGAAATTAAGGGAGTGCCATTGGAATACTATTAGGTCATGAGAAATGATGAAGGGAATGGTTTCAGAAAAACCTTGGGATATTTGTGCAGAGAAGTAAAATGAATTTATGTAGAGTTAAGCAAGAAGAAACAAAAGAACAATTTATACGATCACAAAAAATATTTTAAGATCAACTTTGAAAGACTTAGGAAATTATATCAACACAATGATCAACCAAAATTCCAAAAGATTCATTATAAAATGTTATCCACCTCGAGATAGAGAAATGATTGATTCAGTTAAGATTGAAATAGATTTTTTCTCTTTATTTTTGACATACTTAATGTTAGAATTTGTTTTGTATCACTTTGTAAATTTCAATGATTTGTTTTTCTTGCCATCTCAATATATTAATGAGGAGGGTAAGAATTTGTTAATATAATATTTTTGAAAGAAAAAATAGATGTTTATCTGTGAGGATTTATGCTATAAAAATTTATCCTCATATAGTCAAATTTCTGGTATGTTTTTCAGAACTCCAGATTACTCCCTAGATAACAAACATACAACATCACCGTGTTTCTGTCACAGGGATTTATTATCAATATGACATGTCCATAAAAATGAAATTCATTTTCTGTGTATTCTTCAGATCTATGTCTGGACCTTGCCCAAGAGGAAACATTGATTGAGGGCACTGAGCATCATACCTATTTTTTTTTGGAGGGATGAGTATATTTGTGATTTTGTTTATGTAGAGAACTTCTAAAGTGGAAACAACCTCCACTGACCTAATTTATACCTTTTCTAAAACTTAGAGAGCTTCCTGGGTCACTGGAAACATTAAACTTCAAGTGTGTGGCAGCAGCAGAACTTGAATTCAGATCTCTTTGGCTTAGGCACTAATTTGCTGTATATTAATCCAAATATGCCTAATATCAATTATTTCTTCTACCTGCCCCCCAACCACTCAAAAGTGATGGATAGACATGAGGGTTGTACCTTATCTAAGTTCCTTGAATACAAAAAAAATAAGATGTTTTTAACTATTTGGCACTTATTTTCTATCCTCCTTATCTCCATCTTAAAGAATCTCTCTATTCCTTCAAGAATTCATTTTCTACATAACAGCTTTTCTGATACTGCCAAGTAATGGCATCTTTCTCAAACTACCTTATATTTAAGCAACTTCTGCTTACTTCTGCTTATTACCTCCATATTGATTGCATGTATACTTATACATATTCTTTTACCTTCCATTAGAATGTAAACTCCTTGTGAGTAGTATTGTTTGCTCATTCTATTTATATCTATAAGTGTTAGGGTTTAAGATAATGCCTTACATCTAATACTTCTTTAAAAATCAAATGTTGATTAATATGTTCATCACACATGTCTGACTGCATTAATAGTAGACCCAATAAGTGGAGAGCAGAATTTGCTAGCAGACGCATTCTTCTGACAGAACAGGCAATAAATATACTAATTCAAAGGGCAAGAAGCAAACAAGGAGCTATAGTGATTATCGAAGACTTCATGAAACAGTGGGTGTTAAAGAATGACTATGTTTTCAGTAGGTATAAGGCATTTTTTCTACATAATCATGAATCCTGTTTCTTGTAGTCATCACTCTACGTCATAATGCAAGAGATTTGAGTTTTCTTCTAAACTTATTTTTGCTTTCTGTTCTGACTGCAATAGTATTTGTCCTGTGGCAAAAACTGTTATTCATGCTCTAATGATTTCTCTCTCAAGCACTATTATTTGTGTTTATATTCTGGCTTTATACTGAAGAGCTCAAAGTGTCTTTAGGAATGTTATCTCATTAATCCCTTCAATATCCTTGTAAGACAAAAGGTAAGAATTACTGTCCCTATAGAATAAATGATAAAGCATGGCTACTTTGCTGCTTTTAAAGGTATCTTAGAAACTTTGATGACATTTCAGTTTAGTTAGCAAAATAATTCTAAATTTTCTTAAAAGTTGGATAAATCCTTGAAACCTTTCTCCCTTTGACCTCCTATATGACAAATCTTAAAGGTTCCTTAATTCTGCCTATATATGGTTTCCAATCTGCTCTATGCATTACTGTCAGATTACTCTTCCCAAAACATTATTTTAATAAGGCATGTCATTTCATGTCATTACTACAATCTACAGCACCTTTGCTAACTAACTGTATTATTCCCCACTATTTATTGAATAAGCTGTGAACCTCTTACCTAACATGTAAGGTCTTTCATAATGGAAATTCCAGCTAAATTACTAAACTTATCTTCTATTCTACCCTGTGTTATAACTATTATTGATCTACATGGTGTTATTGATTATTAATAGCCGCTGGTAATGTCCACCTGTTATAAGTGACTAAATCTGGAATGGGGCCAAGCTGTTGTAAGTATAATTCATATGGACTAGTATTAAATATTAAAATCAAGTTGGTATTGTCCCTTTATTATAATCAGCTAAAGCTCTCAGAGTTTAAAGTGGACTTTAGGCAGTAGATAGACATCCAGAAACAGTTTAATCCAACTATATTTTATTACTTGTTGAGGTAGGAAAAGGAAGAAGGAGGATAGAAACAGAAACTAGGAGTTAGAGATAGTATATAAAATCTATTAATCTTATTTTAAATATATAAATAAAACCCCCAAATTTAACTCTTCATGGAGTTTCTTCTTGTCATCCGAGGTGGACCTGCACTGAACTTCACTTACTAACTAAGCAAAAGATAATTTCTCTATCTTATCCTAAACTAAAATTGAATCTCTATATTCTTGCAATAATCTATGAAACTCAAAATATCAGTTTCTCTTCACAGGGAAACTAAATGCAGCTCCTCTCTCTCACTCAGCTCCAAAGATCCAACTGCCTGTGTCAGTTCCCACAAACAGCTCTCTGGCTCCACCTCTAGTTTCTGTTGATAAATAGGCTTCAAAACTAGACTTCTTCCCTCAGAGTGCTAAGAAGCCAAACCCCTCAGTCACTAGACTCTTGATTATGAAAGGTAAATTTTCTTTTTCAATCTACTTAATTATCTTCTGTAACTCCAACTACTACCAACTGTCAAGCTGAGAGCTCAAACCAGTCACTTATGTTCCCTTTGGCTGCCAGAGAACATGGAGCCCAGAATCCTCCCCTCACTGAGTTTTATGCTGTATCCTTAAAGGGCCAGAAACCAACTCTCTCTGTTCCTCCCTCTTAAAGGGGACAGTGTAAAAGTCACAAACCCTTTCTCTGATCTAAAGCCTGCTCTTATTAAAACTAAGTAAAATCCTTATCACAACACGTAGCAATTTACATTGTTCCCATTTATCACCCATCTACTTATTTATCCTTTTGCTGACCTCTACTAGTCTTCACTTCTTGAACCTTTGATATTAAAAATGTAACATCTACTTCATGGATTGTTAGGAGAATCAAGTGAGGTAATACCTGAAAAAAAAAAACTTTGCAAACCATGATGTGCTGCATAAAAAGTTAGTTGTTATTATGTTATTATTAGGTTCGTTTATTACTGCTTTTTAACTCCTTGTTATTCATCATTTCTTTCATGACCTGAGTGTTCCTAAAGTTATTGAAAGCCATTGGATTAAGTTATATGATAAGAAATAAGAGGTCAGTGATCAAATAAACATTTGTAAAAACCTGCTGCATGGCAGACATTTTGCTAAGTGCAAGGGACACACATCTATAAGATACTCTCCATCAAATTGTTCATAATTTTATGGGGGAAGGTAACATAAAAAGAAGCTGAAAGCAAGGTGTGAGGTGGAGAGATACTCATGTGACAGCATGATAATGTCTTTGGAAATGATTTCAGGAGGTGTCAGATACATAGTTGATTTCATGTTGCAAAATAATGAGTTTCTGGAGATCAAAAAATTCAGAAGAAATATAAAAATATAGCCACCCTTTGTGGTCACAAAAAAAAACTGGAAAACAAGGGCATGCCCATCAATTAGGGAATGGCTGGACAAAATGTGGTATATGCTGGTGATGGAATACTATTGTGCTCAAAGTAATAATAAACTGGAGGAATTTCATGTGAACTGGAAAGACCTCCAGGAATTGATGTAGAGTGAAAGGAGCAGAGCCAGAAGAACATTGTACTCAGAGACTGATACACTGTGGTAAAATTGAATGTAATGGGCTTCTGTACTAGCAGCAATGCAATGATCCAGGACAACTCTGAGGGATTTATGGAAAAGAATGCTACCCACATTCAGAGGAATAACTACAGGCGTGGAAACACAGAAAAAAAAAACAACTGCTTGAACACATGGGTTGATGTGGACATGATTTGGGATGTAGACTCTAAACAACCACCGTAGTACAACTATCAATAATATGGAAAAAGGTCTTGATTGATGACACATGAAGAAACCAGTGGAATACACCCCTTGGCTATGGGGGGGTAAGGTTGGGAGGAGAGAGAATAAGAACGTGAATTATGTAACCATGGAAAAATTTTTTTTCTAAAAAATACATTTTTTTTTAAATCCAGAAGAAAGTCAAAAGTGGGCAATGAAAGAAATCTGTTTCAATATGTTAGATATTTTGTCACATATTCAGAGATCAGTTATAACTTATTATTTGAATTGAGAAAGGAGTGAAATTCCCCAAAAGTGAAGCATGTAACTCTGAGAAAGGAACTTCTTGGGTGGGGGGAAAAGAGAAGAATCAAATTTTCCTAACACTTTTCTTCTCTCATTTTGAAGAAAGGAGGTACTTCAATTTCTAAAATTCCAGATAATGATAGAGTTCCCGTCTTCACATCAACATTATGTTTTCAGATGAACCTGTGCCAGTCTCTATAATTAGATACCAAAGAGAGACTATACTCATAGCCTTATTGGAAACCTGGCAAAAAGACTACACACTATCATATTTCTCAGGTAGCAATAGTTCCCATCTTCCCTTTGAGGTTTTGCTGATGTGCTGATATTTGAGATCATCTGGCGGCAATGTCTGCTTTGGGAGATAAGGTGAATGGGGCTCACATTCATCAAACTGGAGGGGAAATTAATGAGCACTTAATAAATTGGAAAAAATGAATTCCAGAAATTGTTATCTTTTTGGTCTATGTGCATTGTAAACTTAGCTTACTTTTCCCTGGACACTAGATAAATTTAGAGGATATTTTGGGAAGCAGGATTGTCTCAGTTGCTTTTATCGTAACACTAAGAAATACCATTTTCTAAAAGCTGTTCAATCAAAAGTATCTCATTAAGCAAAATAAATTCCCATACTGAAAACATTCAAATATTTGTATTTCATTCTTCATATTTAGATCATTACCTGACAAAAAAGTATCTACTGTATGTCTGGATTATTTAAAGGCTGATTAGGTGGGTAGGAGTGCAAAATTGGGATATTAAATGCATTGAGCAATAACGGGGTGAAATCAATGTATACTAACATCATGGAGGAGATAAATGTGGAATATTAATAGAACTCAAATTATGGTTTGTGGATCCATGTGAGAAATACCAACAAGGAGATTCAATAAAAAATGTTATCTTCTTATATCTAAGTGTATTAGAAAAATTTTCTGAGTGCCTTGATTTTTTTCAATTTTGTTATGTTTGATGATGAATATTTTATGCACTTGCTTTCCCCAGGTAATAATAACTCATCATCTAATGGCACCCTATATTTCTAACAAAATGCTTTAACAATGGCCAAATGAATCTAAGTTTCTCTATTTCAAGAAAAATCTCATGAAAACTGAATAAATTAAAATAATCAGTCCACAAGGCAGAGTGTATTAGAAAGTCTGAAGCTTGAAATAATAATGGAATACCTAGATTATCAACTTAAAGTTAAAAAAAGAAACAGTATAGCAAAGAATGAACTTAATGATACCAAGATGCCTCAATTGTTTTTAGGAACAAAAATACAACTTGGATGAAAATGTCATCATGAAGATGAGGGACATAATGTCTAATTCACTGATGTACACATCCTAATTAATCTTGGTAAAGAACAAAACTCATTTAGTACAAATTTATAGCATAGAATGAAAAGAAACAAGTAATTACCAAAACCCTTAACAGAATATAAAATTAAGAGGTTCTTAAAAATTGGAAGGTAAATATACTGAAAGGAACTAATCACGTGAACATCCTTTGCTTAAGTTATATAGTCAAGATTTTGGCAAATACATAGGCTACTAGACTCAGAAACTGACTCTAAGATTAACATTATCTGTTCAGTAGACAGAAAACTTAAAATGAGAGTCATTCTGCTATTTATTTATATAAAGATTGGGAATGTTGGATGATGATTTTTTTTATAATTGGTCACTTTTTGTTCCTTTCTTGCCCAGCAACAAAAAATTCAATATGGAATTTTACTGGTCATTCAGGGAAGTTGCATAATTATTTCAAAGACATTATTATTATGTTAAATCAATACCCTATTTGACTCTTATTGAAGTTATTCACAATTATAACTTTATAGTCACAAAACACTTTTCATAATTTATTATTTAAATCTTCATAGTCCTCTGGAGTCAGATAGTATATGTATCATTATGTTTATTTGAGAAAAAAATTGAAGCTCAGAAAGTTTAAATAAGTGGCAGCTACATTCTTTCTCATTCCTGGGCATTCCTCAGTAGAAGACTATTCTCCTAACTCTACTAAAATACTTCTCTCCTAAATGTATGGCCTTTCATTATACAGTGAAACCTTTTGGCAATATTTTTACTGGGCAGGACTACCATCTTCTTGTAAACTTTTAGTGATAATGTTAAGTTTCTGGAAGTAAGCTTTGGTACAAAGCATATTTAAATCTATCTATCTATCTATCTATATATTATACATATATATATATATATATTAATTGGGCACAATATAACAAGGTTAGAGTGTGAATGAAAGCTCTGAATGGAAAACGAGGTATATTTGAGAGAATAGTTGCTCACAGATCTAATTTTTATACTTTACATCCTTTTCATACAAACTTTCCATCTTTTGGTATATATATATGTATATATATGTATATATATTTGCATGTATGTATATATGTATATACATATGTGTGTGTTTGTGTATATCCTACCATGTTTGGTCAGAGGATGGGGTGATATGTATACAAAATATGACAGAGGAAATTTTTTTTAAATTTCTGTTTAAATCACTATCCAACTCTTCCATTTTCCTCTGGCACCTAAAACTCAATGAACCAGGGATTCCACAGTCCATTGACAAGTATTCATCACTCTTCAGAATTTCTGAATAAGCAATGTGACTAATTCACTTAAATTTACTGACCAGGAAATATGCCATAACAGAAGTTTTCCTCAATTGTGACTTACACTGAGAAGTGAATCAAAACTATAGCCATAACAATTAACTGACTGTTGCTATCTATCCCACAGTTTCAAAAGAAAAAGAAAATGCTTCCAGGCTGCATAATACATGGAAAAGGGAGTTGACTTTTGTTTCAGCATTTTAAGTTAATGTGTGGAAGGCATTTTTACTACTTTTCTCCTCCCTCCTTGATGGGCAGAAGTCCCTGAAGATTGCGACTTTGGAAACCTGATAAATCTCCAGTCATTAAAGGGCTCTACTGACTTTGCAGCAAAACTGTCAGGATCTCTTCATTAGCCCTAAGACAGGAAACTTTAAATAAGCACATCTAAACCTCAACTGTAACACCCTCCTTTGGGTATATTAACTGGGCAGGAAACTGCATTTCAAGACTAATTTCCTTTTTATTCAGATACTTTTTCATGACAGAGAATTTGCACCACTATATACATCTGTCTTAATAATACTCAGCCGTTGTAATATGAGTCTTGGGGACATTAGGCAATTGAAACTCCCTATCAGTAACTCCTTCCTATCATCCTTGAAATGATTAAGAGTGAATACTGTGTGGCTTTAGAAGATTGAGTTGATTCATTTCTGTTCCTTAAATTGAATTCATTTTAGCCAGAAATGAATTTTCTAAAATAAGATTTTCATTTGAATTGCAACATTTAGCAGTGTGTAAAACAGACACTTTTTTTACTCTTACCCTCTTTAAAATTGTGAGCATTATAATACCTAAACTAAGAGATAATGTATTTCAACTATTGATCCTAATACTTTGTTGCTTTTTTAATATTAGCTTAAATTGAACCTTTTCTGCAAATACACCTCATTCCTAGCAATATTCCTTTCATATTAACTCTTCCCTTGTAACAAAGGAAAATAATTAAATAGAAACATCCAATAAAATTCTGACAACGTTTGTGATATTCTGTTCAAGCTATCTGCCTTCTTCTCTGCCCCTCACTCCAGAACAGTGAAGGGAATATAATATTTCATTATATCTGCTAGGGTCATTATTAGTTTTTTTCAGTTATTTAATTTGCTTATTTTAGTGAAAAGTTATATTTTCAACTTAATAGTCATGACTGATTAAATATTTTTCATTAGGTTTTTCTGATTTTATTACACATCTATTCATAATAATCTTCCTTGTTCTTTTAAATTCCTCAGTTATATCTTCTAGATAAGCAATATTCCATTATATTAATATAATAGTTCTTTTTAAATTTTACCTTTGAAGTCAATTCATTTGTTTCCCATTTTTAGTATTCTTAGTTATCATAATGAATATAACTGAAGATTTGGGAAGGAAAAACATGCTCTTATGGAAACAAACAAACAAAAAGAACTGACTCTACTGTCATATAACTTGGGTTCTGATCTTACCTTGATTGCTTACTACCTTTGAGAACTGAGTCAAGTTGCTTAATCTGCTGAGGGCTCAGTTGCCATTAGAGATACAACTCTGTAATCTTGAATCCATGTTGACTTATTTTTTGTGTTGTATTTACTTAAAATGAATTATCTTTAGTGAAATTAGTGAACACAGTATTGATTCTAAGATTCAAGATAAAGAGTTTTTTTTCTTTTTTGTCAAAGTATGGGAACAATTGATGTTAGTAAGAAAGAGAGAGAGATAGAAAAAAGATAGTCTAGAACCTACAGCCCAATAAGATAAATTTATATTTCTAGGAGATTTCAGAGAAGATTATTAAAGGGATAGTTTATGAGTGTGTAGAAGGGGGACCAGAGATGAATAAAAACATACATAATGTTATCAGCAATAAATAATTAATTAGTAACTTCACTGTTATTTTTGATAGAATACTAGACATAGATAGGATGAATACTTCAGGTTATTTGATGAAGATTTAAGTAACATTTTCATAAAATTCCTCATGGCATGCTTTTAGATGAGATGGAGATTCATGATTTGATGAAGGCATTTTTTGATTCATGGTGACTGGTGAGACCCAAAGAAATGCATGGATTGTAATCTTTAGTGGAGCATCTCAAAGGTCTAACCTTAGTCATATTCTGTTTAATATTTTTATCAATAACTTGGATGAATACATTAATTACATAATCATCAAGTTTATAGATGACATGAAGTTGAGAGTGATAAATATTATTCTGACAATGTTTTGATTTTAAAATATTTTATAGTAATATCTAGTATTTATAGTACCTACTATGTGTCAGGTACTTTATAAATATCCAATTTGATCCTCATAAAATCCTTAAGAGTTAGGGATTATTATTTTTTTCCAATTTATATTTGAGGAAAACTGACTATAAGTCACCTGGTCAAGATTATACAGTTATTGTGTCTGACGCCATATTTGAACTCATCTTCCTGACTTCAGGGTCAAAATTCTCTTCACTGAGCCACCTAGCTATCTGAACTATACCATTTAGCTGCTTATGTAGTTCAGTTGATATGATCACCTGAAAGAAAGGGTTTTAATGCAGATATAAACAGATTTGGATTTTAAGATCTTTGATCAAAGGGGGCATTGTAGATAATGTTGCTGTGAAAAATTTTCTCCATATCAATGATCCTCAGATATATTTATCCACCTCCTATCCTATATTCCAGAAAACTCTTTCTTCCAACTGCCTATTAGATATCTCAAATGATAGTTTATAAACAATTCTTAAAGTCAGCAGGCCCAAGCTCCTTGTACTTTCCACAAATTCTTTCATCTTCCTTACCTCTTTATTAATATTAAAGTACTCTATCATTCTTCAAGTCATCTCAGATCTCAGCAAAGGTTCCATCCCCATATCCATATCCTATTTGTTGACAAGATTCATAATTTTACCTTCCTAATATCTTTGACATATGGTCCTATACCATTTTCTCTTTTCTAATCCTGACCTCTGTTGAAGGAAGGCCCTTGTCACCTCCTGATTGAATTGTTTCTGATGGTTGGCCTAACTACCTCAAGTCTTTCTTAATTCTAGCTCATATTTACCCATCTATAAAATTAATCTTCTTAAAGCACAAGTCTGATCAAGTTACCCCTCCCATACAATAAATGCTAGTGGCTTTATATTACTTCAATAATCAGATATTTTAATGTTTTTTCATAATCCAAAATACTTCACATCCTGCATCTCTTTCCAATTTTCTTACACAAGACACATATTTTGAAATTTAACATACAATGACTCTTACATCCTTGTTATTCTCCACAAAAGACTATGTCTTAGATCAGGACATTTTCACAGGCTATAGTACATGGCTGGAGTATTCTTCCTCATCTCTGCCTCCTGAAATTCCTAGATCCTTTCAAGTTCCAGTTAAAATCTTTCTTTCTATAAGAAGACTTTCCTGATTATACTTAAGGTTAAAGCCTTCTTTCTGTTGATTATCTCCAATATATTCCATATGTGCCCAAATTATAGATGGTTGTTTACATGTGGAATCCTCTACCAGAACAATAGTCTTTAAGAAAAGGGACTGTCCTCTTATTTTCCATGTTTCCACAGCACTTATAATGCTGTTATAAAGTTGCTGCTTAACTAATAGAAATTTTAAAAAAATGACCTGAGAATTTGAGTGGGTTGAAAGCTCAATATTAAACAATGGCATTTCACAAATACCTAGTTATAGCACTAATGATGAAGATAAAAAATAGATTCCAAAATTAAATTCATAGAAACATAGAATATTTTACATTATACATCATAACCATGCTGTACTATGCCACGTAGAGACATTTAGCTGACACAGTGGACAGAGCAAAGGGCCTGAAGTCAGGAAGACTCTACATCAGACACTTACTCCTGGAGTGACTCAGTATATCTTAACTCTGTTTTTCTTAGTTTTACCATCTGTAAAAAATAAGCTGGAGAAGAGAATGGTAAATTCTCTTTGCAAAAAAAAAAATGTCAAATGAGGTCACAAAGAATTGGACACTATTGAAATTAGTTAACAACAACAATACTATGACCTTTGTGTTCAGTTCTAGAAACCACCTTTTATGATGAGAATAGATAAATTGAAGCAGGTCCAAAAGAGAAAAAAATGGATAGGGAACAAATTAGAAAACATGACAATCAAGGTTCACTTCCAGGATTTGGTTATATTTACCAAGGGGAAGTTAAGATTTAGATGCAGTAGAAGAGTTGAACTCATGAACACTAATTATGAGAATCTTAGGGCAATGTAGATGTCTGGAAGCTGACTCAAGGGAAAGACAAGAGGATGCATGAATAAATTGGGGCAAATCAACACCACAGTGAAAAATACCTCCCCAAGAATCTAAAGGAAGAAGCCCAGGACATTCATTCAAGAGCTAGCAGTAATATAGACACATAGCCATAGATGTTACCTTCAATTCTGTAAAAAAAAATAATTTATTTTTGCTTTTATGAATTTATATTCTATCTCTTTCACTGTCCTCTCTATCTTAACAATAATAAAGTAACAAAAAAATAAAATAAAATACACCCCTCATCACAGACATGCATAATGCAGTAAAACAAATATTCACATTGGCAATGTCCAAAATCTTTGTTCTAATTTCATTTTAAGTTACTTATTTCTCTATAATGAGGTGAGTAGCAGTTCTAACCTTTAGACTTCTGGACTTAAAATTTCATTACTTTGAATCTTAAACTATTTTAAAGTTGTTTTCCTCAATAATAATTTATTTGTGTAATTTTTTCCTCCTAGTTCTACTCATAATGCTCTGCAATAGAAAACTCCACCCAATTTCCTCTGAAATGCTAATTTCATTCACAAAATCAACATTATTCCATTCACATATCTTAATTTTTTGTTCCTCTTAGAAGGATAGCCTTCTGGTTCCAATCAGTGCTGTTATAAAAATATATACACCCATCAATATATTACACATATATCTAGTTTCTCTTCCTTTGATCTGTTTATAACTTAAATCTAGGTTCATTTTTCCACCTGAGAAGTATATTGTTTGTGTGACTGGGAAAATCAATTCTTCTCTGACTGATCTGAGCAAATCTTTAAGATTTTAAATTATATACCACATACAATCATACATTAGTAGAATGAATTCCATCACATAGAATTCTCTTTGACAATAAGATCACAAGTAAAGTCATTATCCCCACCCATACAATATTAAAAAGAAATAATGTCAGTATAAACTAGCTTATATTTATAAAAAAAGATGTGAATATTTTGGGGAGAGGTTTAAAATAAAGAACAATTGCATTAACAATTTATACATAGAAATATGGGAACGTGAAAGAGTCAAAAATTAAAATTCCTTACCTTCTTGAACTTTAGAAAGGCATAGTATTTAACAATTAATATGGGAAATCATGGAATACAAGTATAATGGAAACAAAGGTATATAATCCCAAGCCCAATCTCTCTTTTGGCTAACTACTAGTTAAACACAAATAAATTTAAATCCTGCATAGTAATACTGATTCCTTAAGTCCATGAGGTTATCAATTAAAAAGCAGGATCAAATTTCATTCTATTCTACAGGTATTTTATGTCAAAAAAGTGATATTTGTGAGGAGCACACACTTTGAATTTCTGCTTGAGTTAGTATTCTGTTGTCACTTTCATGTTTGATTTTTTAAAATATCTAAATCAAAGATTCAGACAATCCAAATAAATAAAAAATAGCCATTGAGCAGTAATGACTCTGTTGTAAGTAATTTATCTTAGCTCTGAACTAATGACCTAGAATAAAGTCTTTTTTTTGCTACTTACTAATCAAGTGTGTTATTTTTAGTCTTTCAAATTAAGGCTGTTTTTTTTCTAGTTTTTACTTTGGGTATTACTTTTATAACAAAGACCTTAAAATTAAGCAATCTCTCTTATACTCTCGATATCTTATGAAGTTCTTTAAAATTTTTTTGTCTTTCCTCAGGATGATTCTTTCTAATATATTGCTATTATTAATAGTATGCAGGATTTGTCTCACTTGAAGTTCATACAAGTGTGCACAGGCACACAATTACAAATTTCTCCATATATTCTATCTTTGCATATATCCTCCATACATTCTATCTATGTATATATTCTATCTTTTTATGAGTTTATGAATACAATGCTATCACCACTAAGGAGTAAGTATCCTTTTTACATATATTTATCCATTATTTTTAATTATATGAGGTTGGATTTTAAGATAATAGTCATTTTATCATATTTTAACCTTCTTTCTCTTATGTCTAATATGCTGTGAGGAAGATTATTATTTAGTTGTTATGTAGGAGACTTAGCAGGAAGGGCTGGAGAATTCCACATGGAATGGGGAAACAGGAAGTGGCTTGTACTCTTTGAGAAGGACTCCATGGGGGTTGGGACAAGTAGTAACTGATTCCCTGGGAGACTTCAGATCTAGTGTAGTTGCACCCTGATTCCCTCGTGTTAGGGTTCAAATGGGTGGCCACCAGAGGAATACACAAGACAATGCAATGAAAGCAGGAGAAAGCTTTATTGCCAGTGCATGCTGGGGGAACTCAGCAAGAGAATCCCAAGTGGTGCATTCAAAGGAGGGAATATATATGTTTCAAGGGCTAGGGTATAGGTGCCTGTGTCTTAGGGTTAGCTAATAGCTAGACAGTGGGAGTAGGGATCTTTCCAGGTGCCACAGGATATGATTCTTAATCTTCAAGGCTGTCCTGTCTAGGGAGGAGTGGTGTCCCAGGGACTGTGAGCTAGGGAGGAGTGGTGTCCCTGGGACTGTGAGCTCCAGATAACTGCCTTGCTGAGCAGAGCATGATGCTATCAAAACGCCCCTGCTTAACAGGCTATGATGCTGTCAAGCTGTTAGTTATGGGTCTCAGCTTTTTGACTACACCACTGGGATCCTAGAGTGTGGTGATGGTTGGAAGCAGAGGACATCTATCCTGCACAACAGCACTGAGTAGGGAGTGATCTGCCATCTGGTGGACAGCTTGCAGACTCCTCTCCCTACTGGGCTGCTTTGGACCATCAGTTCTGGAGGAGTTGGTTGCTGGCATCCTGAAAACATCTCTGGACTCTACTGTGAGGATTCCCACTCCAGTTCTGTTATTCTCTGGCCCCTGTCTGGTTTAGGACTTAGATTGGTGTAGATAAGTCCCTCCCTTGACCCTGTGGTTTGTCCTTAGCTTGTTAGTGTAGAATCCCTTATTCCTATCCTTTATTATTTTTTCCCTCATTTAAGCTGTTATAAACCTTTGCCTTTTACTTGCTGGCCTCCATAGGCCTACTCTTGATACAGCAGGGTGGTAGTTGGATCCAGCTGCCACTTCATTTGCAGTCACCTCTTTGGCAGTAAAACTTGGTCTCCCTACCTTGCTTGGTCCTGTCCATGTCATTCCTGTCTCTCCTACCCCAGTATGAACCCACAAATAATAGTAGTTAACATCCCTCATAAACCTCCATTACAGATACTAGGATAAAATCTTTGTTGCTCACCATAAAAGACAACATATGGATAAAACATTTTTTACTTCTACAAATTTTGTTGCATTTTAAAATCCTACTGGGTTTTACAATGAGTTTTTAAAACTTATTATGCTAGTATTTTCTATATTTTAGTGTAATGAATCTCTATTTATTCTAGTGCAAAAACAATCAATTGGCAAATTTCCCCAGAAAATGTACTTATTAATGCTCTAAATTTGCAATGGAATTCTATATTATTATTGACACATTAAGGTGAAAAAAGTGGTATTATTAGGAATGATTTTCTTTAAAAAGGAAAACTTACAATTAAATGTAACTAATCATTGACAATTCAATCTTCCCATACTTTATCCAAGAGAAATGATTATTTCAAAATTATTTTGTCTTTCATATTATTTGTAATAGTCCTAATTTATCACTAAAAAACACTATGTTGCGATAGTTTCAATCTGTATTTTCCCCCTTCGTAAATCAAAGGTACCAATGACTACTTCTTCCACTTTAAGTAATCAATCTAGAATTTATCAAAATAATCATTTGGCAAAATACAACACCCATTTCTATTAAAAACACAGGAAAGCATTAAAGCACAGGTAGAAGATTTTTTTTACTTATAATGATATGAAGCACCTGGCTAAAAGCATCAGCAAGTATTATTTGTAATGGGGATAGCTGCAAGCTTTCTTAGTATGAACAACAGTGAAACAAGGATCCTCATTATTTAGCAAAATTATTTACTATAATAATAAAAATGCTAATAATAGTAGTAAGAAAAGAAAGTAATTGAAGGAATACAATGATTAAAGATATAATAAAATTATCTCTCTTTGTAGATGACATGATGGTATATTGGAAAGTCCTGCAGATTAAAATAAAAAATTAGTTGAAATTATCAATAATTTTAGAAAAGTAGCAGGAGATAAAAAAATGCACATAAATTATTAGGATTTGGACCTAATACCTACAAAGCCCTTCAAGGAGAGACAGAAAGAGATAGTCCATTTAAAATAACCATGTATGCCAGAGGGGGGTTACTCCCCTCTCCCCTCCATATACTCCTGAGGACATTTCTCTCATCACCTGCCCCTTTATCTAGCAGCCCAATGTGAGTGCCTCCTCCCTTCCCAGTCTTAGGTTAAGATGGGAGGCTCATATGTGTCATGAGGTTTGCAGTTTGGACACTTGGTTTCTAAAAGGTTTGCCATCACTGATCTACAGTAAGCAAAGATATTCTTGCAATCTCTTTTTGACCAATTGTCTGACACTTTTACCAACTATGGCTGAGAGCTCTGGAAGGTGTTACTGCTGATTCAGTAATCCCAAAAGACTGAACTAATTTGCTGAAGTAAGGCCTGCTGTGGTGGCTTCCATAACAGTGAAATAGATCATTTGTGCTGATCTCTTAAATTGTTTTAGGATGAATAATTGTTTCCTAGCATATTTTGTGGACTCTGCCACTTCAGAGTTCATTATCAGGCATTACATGAAACTTTTGGAGCAGTTTGAGAAAGACTAGGAGGATCCATATACTATCTACATCATCTTGGCTTTCAAGGTTCTCTCTGATAACATTTTAAAGTACTTTATAAAAATTTTATTATTATATTGCTATGTTTCAAAATGTGAATTGAGAAAAATATAGAAAAGAATAACATTTGGAGACAGAAAGACCAAAGTTAAAGTCCTTCTTTTGATACACATTACCTGTATTGCTAAGGACAAGTCACTTAACCTCTTAACATCACAGGGAACTCAATTCCTGTGACTACAAATTAGGAATGAGTTGTCAGTCATATCACTGAAAATCTTAGCCTACACTGAACTGAAAAAATCACAAGTCTATCTCATTATCTCCTCCCATGAAAGAGATTTACTCTAGGATATTGAATTATTCATTTATTTATTTATTTATTTATTTTGCTTGTTTCTTTACTTTGGAAAATAGAAATTTAATTGAATGTTATTTACTCAACGTCATTAGTGCATTACCATTAGTTTTCTCTGGTTAAAAACAATTGGTTCAATTATAACTTTTCCTACTGTCTCCCCCTCCCTTATAAAACAAGTGTTTGTAATGATATTTTACACAGCAATATGGAAAGCAAGATGATGGACAGTTACATGATTAGAACATAGCATGAACTGAGCCCACCAGAAGGTACCATGTACCAGGACAGTTGAAACTCAGATATATAAGGAAGGATTTTAACTGGGAGAGGATCTCAATCTGAGATATTGGGGAAGTGGGAAGATGTGGTGAGGGTAGACCATAGGTCAACTTAAATTACAAGCAACCTGCACCAACCAATTTCACAGTCCCAGATCCTGTGTTACCCTTATATTGAATAACCTGATCCTGATTCATTCACCAAGAAGAAGCAACAACATCTAACAGCAAACAGCAAAGTAAGCTGATTTGGGTTGAACACAATCTGACCCAGCCAGACTGCCACCGGCAATTAGCAATTGACAATTGACAAGCCTGACTATCATCAATTCAGGTATCATCTTTATCATCATTAGCTTAGGTTAAGGATTTCCTTTTTCCCTCCTTCCCAATCATTATCTTGCTTCCTCTCTTAAGCTTGATAAAATTAAATCTTTGAACTTACCTAGACTTGGTGTCAACTCTATCTTAGGGCTTAGTGATTATATCCCTGGGACATTTGAGGGAAAGGAGAATAATATCAGTCATAGCAAAATATAATCTTCAGTCAACTTTAGCGCTATCCTTTATTGGCCAGAATAGTCTGTTAGAAGTAGCCATACTGTTCTAATCACAGGTTCTTCATTTGGCTGGCTATTCTGGGACACTGTTATTCTGAAGTTGAGTTCATCAGATTCACAACCACTATTTCTGTGGGGTCCTTTGTGTTTTACTATCATAACTTAAATGTTACACTTAGGTATCACCCACACACACTCAGCTTCAGCTCCTCAAAACATTAGGATCATTATAACAGTTTTAGGTGAGTTCAAAGGAAACTGGACCTTAAAAAAACAAACTAACAACATTAACAAAAAAAACAAAGATGGTACTTGCCAGAATGACTTTTATTACTACAAGTTTCTGTCTTATGATTTACAAAGTCTGGCAAGGAGCTTACCAAATGTGGTTTCAAACCTTGCCAGGATACTTTTTGAAGGTGTTACTTATATATGACTCTTATAAATAGCTTGCAATCACCCTAGCTGAATTCATCTCTTTCATTCCTACCATGGGTGCAACAGTAATTCAATCTGTCAAGGCTTGTGGGCATTAAAGAAAATTATGGAACACATTTGGGGTACTACTAAGCAAAACAGCAATTAAGACTTGGTCCAGGCATTCAAAGGACAAATCAAACAATCAATAGAAATAAATAAGAAAATCAGAGAGGATCAGAATTTAGATAATCATACTATTATGCAGCTAGAAGTTATATAGAAAGCACAGACTGCAACATCTATTAGTTCTACCAATGATAACAATAAGACTGAGTCTAAAAATGATACAGCCACTGTATCTGTTTCCCATAACTGATCACACTATTTTGCAACCAGTAGGAGGAATTGTACACCTAAAATCATATTAAAGCCTTAGTGTACAAGGCCTTGAGGTGCTATGGCATAGATTCCCCAATTATTGCCTATCCCCACTCATAAAGGAATTAAAAAGAGCTTTTGAACTTTTTTTTTAACATTTATTAATATTCATTTTTAACATGGTTACATGATTCATGCTCCACCTTTCCCCTTCACCCCCCCCCCGCACTCCCACCCCACCCTTGGCCGATGCGCATTTCCACTAGTTTTGTCATGTGTCCTTGAACAAGACCAATTTCCAAATTGTTGGTAGTTGCATTGGCATGGTAGTTTCGAGTCTACACCCTCAGTCATGTCCACCCCGACCCATGCGTTCAAGCAGTTGTTTTTCTTATATGTTTCCTCTCCTGCAGTCCTTCCTCTGAATGTGGGTAGCGTCTTTACCATAAATCCCTCAGAATTGTCCTGGGTCATTGCATTGCTGCTGGTACAGAAGTCCATTACATTCAATTTTACCACAGTATATCAGTTTCTGTGTATAGAGTTCTTCTGGCTCTGCTCCTTTCGCTCTGCATCAGTTCCCGGAGGTCTCTCCAGTTCGCCTGGAACTTCTCCAGTTTATTATTCCTTTTAGCACAATAGTATTCCATCACCCGCATATACCACAGTTTGTTCAGCCATTCCCCAATTGAAGGACATTCCCTCCTTTTCCAATTTGTTGCCACCACAAAAAGCGCAGCTATGAATATTTTCGTACAAGTCTGTTTATCTATGATCTCTTTGGGGTACAAACCCAACAATGGTATGGCTGGATCAAAGGGCAAGCATTCTTTTATAGCCCTTTGAGCGTGATTCCAAATTGCCAGCCAGAATGGCTGGATCAGTTCACAACTCCACCAGCAATGCATCAATGTCCCAATTTTGCCACATCCCCTCCAGCATTCATTACTCTCCCCTTCTTTCATTTTAGCCAATCTGCTAGGTGTGAGGTGATACCTCAGAGTTGTTTTGATTTGCATTTCTCTAATTATTAGAGATTTGGAACACTTTCTCATGTGCTTATTGATACTTTTGATTTCTTTACCTGAAAATTGCCTATTCGTGTCTCTTGCCCATTTATCAATTGGGGAATGGCTTGATGTTTTATACAATTGCTTTAACTCCTTGTATATTTGAGTGATTAGACCCCTGTCAGAGTTT
>NC_058130.1:532679348-532710545 GCF_016433145.1 Gracilinanus agilis | reverse complement strand
GAGAGATCATTAGTTTCTACTTGCTCAATTCTAGCCTTTAGGGATTGATTTTCGGCTATAATCTTTTGGTTTTCGGCCATAATCTTTTGGTAATCGGCCATAATCTTTTGGTTTTCGGCCATAATCTTCTTGTTTTCGGCCATAATCTTCTGGTATTCCTTTTCAATCTGGTCATTTCTTGTGTTCAATTTGCTTATCAGTTCATTTGGTTTCTGAGCCTCGCTTTCCAGTTGCAAGATTCTACCTTTTAAGCTGTTATTTTCTTGCCAGATCTCTTCCATTTTCCTCAGAATCTCAGATTTGAACTCTTCCATAGCTTGTGAGGAGTTTTCCTTATTTGGGGAGGGTCTGGATGGTTGTTTGTTTTCCTCCTCTGTTTGCTCGGTTGTCTGGATTTTCTCTGTGTAGAAGCTGTCGAGTGTTAAAGACTTCTTTTTTTTGTTATTATTCTTTCTCTTCTGAATTTCCTGTAACTGATTAGCCATCATTAGCCCAGCAGCTTCTCAGGTTTATCCTCGCTCTCTGTGTCTGTCTGAGATCTATTGGCTCCTGAGGTCTGAGTTCTAGTTTTTTCCAAGGTCAAGCCCCCTGGTGGGCCCTCTTGCTTGATCCTCTGCTGGAGGTTTCTTTACAAGTCTCAGGGCGCTGCTTCCACAGTCGTATACCCGTCTGCACTGGTTCCCCACTTAGGCTTTAGTTCCTGCCTGTGTTTGCCTCCACCCACGCCTCTGCTCAGCGGGCGCGTGCCCAGCGTCCACTCTCTGCTCCCGCGCGCTCAGATTTCGCGTGCGTTCTTGACTTAATGGGGTCCTAAGTCTTGCTGCTCTCAGGAACAGGTCCCGGAGCTGCCGATGACTCGATGGGTGCCCCAAACTTGCTCTATTTCTTTTTAGCTGGGTTCGGAGCTATAGGTGAGTGTGGAGGGGGTGGGGGTGGGGCGGTTGCTCAGCTCGCGATTGAGCGAGAGCCCTTTTTAGCCTGGAACTGTCTCGATTCCACGTACCTTCCACGCTGTGCCCTGTTGTGGGGTTCCTCCGTTCGTCTGGACTTGTTTTTATGTCCCCTTGAGGAGTTTTGTGTGTTTCGGTCAGGAGAGGTTAAGAGCTGCTTCTTACTCTGCCGCCATCTTAACCCGGAAGCCCGCTTTTGAACTTTTTAATCCCAGTTTCAAAGATGTGGAATTTCTTCTTGGAGAATTTTACACACCTTCAGAAAAAAACAGAATTCCTAGAGGAAACAAGAAGCAATGAAAACTTAACATCGTAGGCTATGGTTCTTGAAGAAATTAAAAATGTAGCATTGAAAGCAAGTAGGGATCAGAGTCAATCCAGACAATCCAATAGTTACAACAACAAGAGAAAAAGCGACGCGGTACAAACTTGCTACCTTTGTGTGCACCAGGGCCATATCATAAAATTTTGTAGGTTTAAGAAGCAAATAAACTTTAACAAATCCTACAACAGTGATAATAGGGACAGCACTAGGAAGACCTATTACAATTCCAAGTGTTCTAACAAGTCAAGCCAACATGAAGAAAAAAAAAATCCCATGGTAAGTGTTGTGAGCATAAATGCAGAAAATATAGGCAAACAACTTCTCTGGATGACATGGAAAGTTACCTAAATTAGTAGAGAAGCCCAAAATATATGAATCATAGGCCTGGAAACAATAAAATATAATAAGGGTGGTAACTGCAAAAAGACAAAAGATATAGAAAGCACACTGCTTAGGCTGAGTATTAATAGGAGCGAATTTACTGTATTAGATACAAGGGAAGAGAAAAGGCTGCTATAGAAAAAGAAGAGCTGCAGGACATCTTGCAAATGAGAAAAGATGTCTATGGGACATCAAGCAATGAGCTTGAAGAAAGTCAATTAGCATATTCCTCACTGAGTTTGGATATGCAACAAAAGGACTTTATAGGAAGGATGAGTAATGGCTTGCAAAAAGATAAAGCATTACTATCCAGCTTGATGATGGAAAAACCACAGCTTCAAGATTTTATTTCAAGCTGTAATCAAAAAGCAACCTTGAATAAAGAAAAAGAAAGGGATTTACATTGTATTAGCACACTTGCAACACATGTAACCCAAGAATTGAAGCTGTGTACTGTAGAAGAGGAACGCCCCATTTAAATGCAGTAAATGAACACAGTATCTGAAGTGCAAAGGAGAAATGTCTCCAGGCTTCTAAGGGAACCTCTGTACTCCTTCAACTTGAAACAGAGTTACATGAGAAAACACATACAAATGAAAGTTCCCTAGTTTCAGATCTAAATCCATAGGCTGAAGAGTATAAGCCACAGTCTTATATGAAGAAGGACATCCATAAGATCAAACTAACATCTATTGAGTTAACCAACAAAGTTAGCAAGATTAACTCACTCAGAGAGAGATCCAGTGAATTGCTTGATGTTTCACAGCAATGTAAAGGAGAGATTAACTGTCAGCAAGTCTTAGAGATAGGAAAACTTGAATTTGAGGCAGTGAATAGAGAAAACTCTATCTATATACCAGAACCAGAAGTTCCCAAAAATACAGTATATACTTCTAAAGACTTAGAAAGAAAAGCTGATAAGTTAACTGAAAGTTTCATTCTACCTTTAAGAGGAGACCTGCCAGAATCTCAACATTCCATGAGCTTAGGCAGAATCACCATGGCAATTCAGAATCCTGAGAGTGGGGCTAGAGCAGGCTGTCAGCACTCCTGAGACACAGTCCAGCAGGATGATACCACATACATGATTTTTAAAAATCATAATGACATTTCTGCACTGGCACTAAACAATGACAACAAGGTTGACACACTGCTATGGGAAGAAAGTCATATTCAGGAAAGGTCTACAACAGAACACATGCTATATTTGAAGGAATCAGAAATGCCTCTTGTACTTGTAAATGTAAATAAACAGCACAAGCCATTGATAATGATAAAGATCTGAGAGAATTATTACAATGCAATGCTGTACATAGGGGTGGCATGTTCTGTCTTGCAGGAAGAAGGCTGCAAATATACAAGCAGTTTGAGGGTCCTTGGGGCTTCTGCTTTATCACAATCTGTACCAAAATTAAAAAGCAAAAATGATAGAATTGGGCCTTTCTCTTGATCATTCCTTATTAATGTCATAGGTTCATTCAACCTAATTTGGAGGGATATTTATGCAAATTAGCAGCCACTATTCAATGAAATCCTAGTGGGAAGATGTATCTGCATTTTCCAAAAAGATCCCTAAAACACCATCCAATATTGTGTTTAGACCAACTGGAAGAAGAATCTGAATATCAACAAGAGAACAATGTTTATGAGATTCCTGACACAATCCCAAATGAAATCTGGGCAAAGAATTCAGCAGAGACTTGAAGGTACCTATCTGCAGATCCTGTAAAGATAGAAATTAAAGGGGGCATACCACCTAGGATTCCTCAATTAAAATTAAGCAAAGAAGTAGTGAAAGGCATAAGATCAATAATCCAAAGTCTCCTGGATCAAGGCATACTGGTCTATGGCTTCTCAGAGTTCAACACTCCCATAATGCCAATAAAAAAAACAAAACTTGACTCTGAAGGGACAACTCAGTGGAGAATGATTCAGGATCTTACAGCTATCAACAACTATGTAAAGAAGGCACATTCAATAGTACAAAGTCTCTCTCAGATCATCTCAGAGATACCAAATACAACAAAATGGTTTACTGTGGTTGATATCAGTTCTGCATACTTTTCCATTCCCATGCACAGAGACAGCCAGAAGCTATTCACTTTCACTTGTTAGGGAAAATCTATTTTATGGATACAAATTCCACAAGGGTTCTTGGATAGTACCACAATGTTTTGACAAATATTACAAAAACATGTGGAATCAATTACTTTTACTGAGAGAAAGATGGTGCATTATGTAGATGACATCCTGCTAATGTCACCATCAGCATCCACATGCCAGAGAGACAGTGTGCATTTCCTAAAAGAACTGTGTAAAAGAAGTCACAAGGTGTCCAAAAGTAAACTGCAATGGGTTAAGCATAAGGTGGAATATTTAGGATTCATCCTAGGAGGCACCAGAAAAATATCCTAAAAGAGGATTGCTGACATCCAAAAGTTTAGTTTGCCTAAAACGAAGAAATAACTTATAGCAATCAGAGGCATGAAGACATTCTGTAGGCAGGGGATACCTGGCTATACTCTAATTGCTAAACCATTAACAGACCTAACCATGAACAATATCACAGAACTGTCGAAGCTCAACAGAGAACACAAGCACATCATAAAGAAACTCAAGGCTGAAATCTTGTCATCACCAGCCTTAGGCATCCCTAACCATGAAAAGCCTTTCCATAGTTCATTCATAGAGATAAAGGGATAGCTTGTGAAGTGATTATGTAGACTCTAGGGAATAATTTAATACCAATTGCTTTCTACAGTTCTACTTTGGACCCAGGACTTCTAGGAATACCAAGCTATTTGAAGATTTTTGCTACAACAGCATTAATGGTTAGATAGTCCTATAACTTGATATTGGGGGGAGAGCTAAGATTATATTCTGTCATGATCTCTTTATGATCTCTGATAATCTGATAAGAGCAACTTAGTTGATAAGGAAATAGGGACTGGACAAGGGAGTTGTCTTTTACCTGATGCTTCCAGCTCTGGCTCTAGGGGCATGGAGTTTATTATACATACATTTCAAAAAGCATTTCACACAAAAGAACCCCCTTGAAACATTGCAGATGCACAGAAGTTACAAATTATGTCACATCAAAACACAAAACATTGGCTTCAGAATAGAGCAAGGCCAAGGCTGAATTTTGACTGGCTTCTTATCAGGAAGTCAAGTTGGGAAGTATCCCTCTCAGGGTCGAATTGCCCCCACTAAGATTTTGGCCTTGGCTATACCAGGCAGCAGCATTCCTGGTCAAAGGGGAACAGTGTTAGCCCTTTAAATTCAGGTTTTCTAGGAACTTAA
This sequence comes from Gracilinanus agilis, assembly GCF_016433145.1. Lineage (NCBI taxonomy): Eukaryota > Metazoa > Chordata > Mammalia > Didelphimorphia > Didelphidae > Gracilinanus > Gracilinanus agilis. Next base: position 532,705,586 of record NC_058130.1, on the reverse strand, counting down.
AGCTTTTCAATAATGCCACAATACTTTTCAACAAGAAATCACAAGGATCACAAAAGGGGTCAAAAGAGGAGTCTCAGATTTTTATCTATTCTCTTATTGGCTTCCCACATATTCTCCCTTTTCTTTTAAATTGAAAAGGGCATCCACCTGTTGTGCTGTGTGAATTTCTCTTATGAGGGCCAAGGGAAACTTTTAAGTTACACAAATTTGGGGATGAAAAGAAAAGAGGACCAAAACAATGATCCAATGATTTCTAGGTGCATTGACAAAAAGCCAATTAGGGGGAAGTCCTCTTTGGCACAAGAGTGTACATTCAAAACAAATGTATTCAACTCCCCATAGTTCAATCAATTGCACCCCAAAGTTAATTTTTGGATTTTCTTGATGCAGTGTAGGTCTCTGCAGGCATCTTCATGGTGTCTTCTCCAAATAGGTTTGTTGTCTGGATTCTGGGGAGATGGCAAATTTCTTATCCTTAAATTACTCTCAAAAGAATTGAAACTTTACATTATATATTATAAAACATACCTTCTCTTCTGAATAGGGTTAAGGCAAATATTCAGATCACTTAAGGATACATGGCTGAGTTTTGGGGTTGTGTGAATCAATTGTCAAAATAAATTTTAAAAATTAAAAAAAATTCAAATAAAATAGAGAAAAAAATAAATTGTGAATGAAATGTAAAATATCAAAGTCTTATGTGCAAAAATGTAGGGAAAAATAAACTTATAGCCAGTCCTTGAATCAAGGCCCAGGTAAAGTAATTTAAGCAATGATGCAATTACCCATTTAGAAGCCAGGACTATAGAAAGTTACACTTATAAGAGAAAGAAAAGGACAAATTTTTTTGTGAGAAAGTGTCTTTTCCTGGTTTGATTTGACTGCACTTGAGCCAAGATGATGGCCAATCTTTGGTACTTAACTAGGATGAAGCTCAAGGAAGTCCAACCTCTACCATGTTAGAAAAGCTGCAACCCTGAACTCAGTCACTAAGTTTAAGTTCTTCAGTATTGGCATGAGAAAGTTTTGTCAATCCTTCTTGGATTGGTATGGTCTTTTTTGACCTTGTGGTGCTAGGCACTGTGCAGTTTCTCACCAATCCCATTGGACTGGGTGGTCTCCTTAATGTTGTGGCTCTTTTGTTCCCTTCTTCTGGAATCAGACAGAATAATTAATTTTGGTCCAATAATATTTGCCAATTCATGGTAGGTTTCTACAGACTAAGGCTTTGAGGGTATGCATTAATATTAAATTTATATTACTGGAAAATCAAAATGAATTAATATTGATAATATGTAATTTAAGTACAAAAAATGAGAAAAAGTGAAAGAAGTCAATTATTCTATATATAAAAAAATTAAAAGGAAAAGTGATGAGAAAATTAAAAAGTCAGGGAAAAACACAAAGTTTTTAAGTAAAAAATGTTTTAAAAATCAAAATTATATATATAGTTTAGATTTGGTGAAATGTCTTTTACCCAAAAATGAAATCCATTTCCTGTATGAATAAAACAAGACCTCAAACCCCATATTATAATTCTGGGGTATTATTTGTTTCTTTGTATCTGTAATTAGTTATTCCAATTGATGTTCAGAAATTATACAAATAAATTAATGTACAAGAGATTCAAACTAACTTTCATTGAAACAACACTTGGGATGGGTCCAGTATCTTTAGTAAACAGTAGAACATATTGGCTTGCTTTACATTCAAATTTCTGGGTCTTCAATTATTATGTTACTTTGCTTTGAATATGGCAAAAGGAGGGAAGGAAGTATAACATTATTTGACTTCAGGTAAGAGTCAAGGATTATTTATCAATGATATCTTTCTTTTGAATGGTGAATCCAAATCAATAATCCATAAATGAGTAATATCAGTTGCAAATACAATGACTTTTACCTTAAAAAGTAATTATTACCAATAGCATTTGAAAGGTTTCCAAGATTTACATACACAATGAAAAATTATAATGTTACAAAATATGATAAACAAATTATCTTTTCAACAAATTCTCAATGTATAAATTATCTGGTAATTCTTTCCAATAATACAGAAAAATAGTTCACAGCTTTGATTGGAATTAAGTTTTCATTAATGTTATCTTGATTAGAGATGGTTAAGACAGGGGCTGGTTATTCACTTAACTGATCGTGATAGCCAATTTACTTTAAACTTTTGGTTTACAATACAAATCATGTATTATTACAAATAGGCATGATCAATTTTTGACAAATATCTTTTACATATAGTTTACATTTAAATATATGTTTTCAGTTTTCACAAAGTAAGGTACATGTTTTGATAACATTCAATAACAATTTTGTTAAAATCCAATATTTTATCAGCCTTGCTTGCAACATTTCTGTCTGTATCACATCAAAATTCAATGAGGTTGCTAATTACCCCTTTAGGTTCTAAATTTAATGTAAGGAAGGGGTTAATAAGTTTAATAAGTTTGTTAGAAGTTCTAAGTTTTTAAAAGTAAGGAAAATTCCTTTTCTCTGTAGCAGTTTTTTTTAATCCTCTATGACTAATTAAATTATTGTACTTATAAGATTTGCATGTTTTGATCTTGGTATAAAATTACTCTTCAAAGATATTGATTTAAAACTTCAAAATTTGCAACCAGGTACCTTGGAATATTCCTACTTTTACAAATAATAGTCTTATTTCAGGTTCCTAAGGATTACTGAGATGATCAAATTTTTTTACTTAATGCATTCTTCAATTAAATTGTTATAATATTGGCAAATTTTTTAATTAGTTATTATTGCACCAACATCACTACAAAGTAAAAGACATTATAATAATATTAATGCCATCACAATCAAGTACATGTTAACAATGATATCAAATTATTATGAGGGTTATGCATTTTATTATAATTTTACATTCTTGATTTGAAAGCATTACTACAAATCACAAATATCATGAGAATACAATCTATTCACTTAACCTTTAAATACTAGTGAAATAGTGAACATAGGAAACATAATTTGACTAGGATCTAGTAATTTAAAGCATAAATTTAAGTTGTCACAATAATTATTTTTTTTCATTTTCTAATATTATTTGAAATAGAGATAACACAAATTGAACCAGATTTCTGAAAATTACAAAATTAACATTAGCTTCTTATTAATTGTTTCACTTTACTGAGTTTGAGTTAGTAAAAACTGTTGCTGAAAATATTTATAATCAGAGACTTTCTCCCTACTATGCGTAGAAGGGGTTAAATTATATTTGAAACACGTCCAAGGCTGTGGCCACTTCTCAATGAGCAGCTGTGCTCTTTAACTCTTCAGTTACTGAATTTATAAAATTTGCATGATTATTTTAAAATCTTGATGATTTATCGCTTCCAAATGAATATTAATTTAACTTCACTACATCCAAATTGTCCCTGATTAATACTTCTTAACAATGTTTCCTACATATACCAGTTATTCTTTCAGACCCCCACTTAAAGAAGAATAAAACCTGTAGTCTGGCCTCTCTATACCTTAGGACAAATCTACATACCTGATTAAATATTTCTTTTAAATCATGAACTAGTATCCTTATATAATTTGCAAACCTCAAATTTAGTTTGATAAGCATTTTTGGTAAATCTGATTATTTTAATCCATATTTTACACATTGCAAGTCTTAATAAATAACTTTTACAATATATTTTTTGTGCACATGTAAAATTAACTGAAATTCCATTTTCTAACTGTTAGTCAGTATATTTATACTATACTATAAGTATCTATTCAAATTCAAACATGTATCCTAATGAATTAGAGAAAAGCCTGTGAGTTTAGAGAAAAAGGAACTATGTTTTTTGACTTTACAAGATTATTTCTTGCTGAACTGAGGCAGCATGGATGATTCAATTATGGTTTAAATTTTTCTCATGAACCGTTCTCTGTTTAAAGGGGTCTAATTACAAAATATAAGCCAATGGTATCGTTCTAATAATTTATGTTAAGATTTTCACTAACATCTGTGTGATTAATGGTAGATTAAACTTGTGCCAGTCCAAAAAGTTTTTACCATTCTCAGTTAAGCATTTAGGAGAACTGATGATTCTGAATAGCTAAGAAAATTTTAAATTGCACTTCTTTACCTCAGTACACAGTTCAGAATCATTGCTTTTTCTGTCTGAATAAAATTTTTCTTACATTTCATTTAGAATCCTAGGTAATTTTGATTAAATCCATATCTCAGTATTTAGCCTGTTGATAGAATTGGGATCAAATCTGTCCCCTTTCATTGTCTTAAGATTTCTTTGTTCCCTTTCTTATGGTCAGTAAGAAATGGAAGTAGAAATGTAGACAAATTATCTTGTTGATTCTCGACTTACTGAGAGCAGAGAATATGATTTCTTTTAATCAAATACATTCTCTTAGAGTTTAAAACACTCAGAAATCCATGAGAGATGTTAATTTTTTGAATTTCTCAAACTCCTCTGTCTGTCTTACCCATTCTTCTGGAAAGAATGAGAAAGAAAGAGATTTATTTTCTCCAAAATTCTATTGTAATCACAGACAAACACAACAATAAAACTTAAGATTCAACTTGATCAGAGACACATAGACACAACATAGACACACAGACTGACAAGGACACATTTCCCAGGCATTTCATGCATACTCTAACAAATATATGACATCCTATCAAAAGAGCAATAAATCACATTTTTCACTGCTAATGAACTCTGGAGAAAAAAGAAAGTTTATTATTCAGAAAATTGTTTAACTCTAGCAAAGACCTGGCTAAGCTAGGATGAATTCTTGGATTAAATTTAGTCATTGGTGGGGCCGGTGCTGGCCTCCTTTCCATCTTCCCTGAAATCTCTTATCAGGTGATTGGTAACCATTTCTATGGAATTTGGAATTACAATTTTTCTTCCAGTGGTAACCTTTCTCACATCTGGGACACAAAGATTTAGGGGCATTGGAACAAGAGCTTTTTAAAGCCTTTGAGCCCTTAATCATTTCAGAATATGTTTTTCCTTTCAGGGTTGCTGTGATGGCTATACCCTGCAGATATGCTGGAGTAAAGTCCTCACAAGCTTTCACATAGTCACTAATAGTCCCAGATTCTTTAACATTTTGAAGCATGCTCTGACACATTCTGACTATTATCTGAGTTGAATATTCATCATTTGTATATATTTTTTACTTCTTGATTTAACCTTTCTACAAAATCTGAGTATCTTTCCTCTGATCCTTGTCTAATCTCAGCCAATCCTGTGGACAGTTTCTTAGTTACTGGGATCCTTTTCCAAGCCTCTAAGGCACACTTCATACATTGCATTGGAGCTTCTCTAGGTAAATTAATCTGATCAGCATGTAATTCCCATTCATCTATTCCAAGTAACATTTCTTTAGTAACTCTGATGCCCTGTTTCTTATTAATGTCTGCCTTCTGTTTTGCCAATTCATTAAATTCTGATTTCCAAAAAAGGTAGTCCCCTGCAGAAAGGGAATATCTCGAGGTCTGAATCCAATCAAAAGGGGTCATCCAAATTGCTCCCAAAGTTTCCGCCAAATTTAAAGTGTATGGGGAAGCAGGACCATATGAAGTACAAGCTGTCTTAATTACTTTTAACACTTTGAAGGGAAGAGGCTCTCACGTAGGAGCTACTTCTTCATCATCATCCAATTCATCTGCTCTAAAAAGAACTGGGAAAAAGAATGATATGTCTCCATCCTTTCGAGCATTTTAGGGCTCCTTTAAACCCTATATTTGAGGGCTATGGCTGCAGAGTTGGAGCTTCAAGTGGCAGAGGCTCTTCTGCTTTTATCTCTCTTTCCTCTTTTGAAGAGAGGTTTTTAGGTGGGGGAAGGTCTGCTGCTAGTGACTTTTTCATTTGAATTTTAAAACTCCATTTTGATCTACTAAGCCTTTTCTTCCTCCTCTGATTCTAACACTGAAACCTTAAAGATTTCATTCTCTGCATTCTGATCAGACAACAAAGTTGTTTTTTTCAGCAGCCAATGAAATTTTTCTGGCACTTGTTCTGATCTGTGCTCAGTATAATAATTTTTAAAATCATTGCCAACTTTTTGCCAAAATTCTAAGGGAATCCACGGACTACAATTTTGAATAAGATCAAAAAAATTAGTGAGCTGTTCTTTACTAATTTTTACTCCCCATTTTCTGAGGATGTGCTTAGTTATATCAATAAAAAGAGTTCTTTCCTTTGATTCACTGTGTCCCATCCTGATAATCTCTTCTTTTACTTCTAGTGTCTTCCCTTAAGGGGGGAGTTCTGAAAACTCTGGTTTCTTGCCCTTCTTTGGGCAGAAACTAAACTGTCATAATTTGGGAGTTGTCTGAGGGGGAGGGCAAACATTTACCTGAATCCAGTGATCCAAGGTCCCTTTTCCAAAGATTCAAGGTCCCTGTGATCAGGTGCCAAATGTCTTGATCTCTTTATCATCTCTGATAATCTGATAAGGACAGTTTAGTTGATAAGGAAATAAGGACTAGACAAGGGAATTGTTTTTTTACCTCATGCTTCTAGCTCCAGGAGCATGGAGTGTATTACATATATTTCAAGACTCATTTCACACAAAAGAACCCCTTGAAACATTGCAGATGCACAGAAGTTACAAATTATGTCACATCAAAACACAAAATATTGGCTTCAGGATAGACCAAGGCCAAGGCTGAATTTTGACTGGTTTCTTATCAGGAAGTCAAGTTAGGGAGTATCCCTCTCAGGGTCAAATTTCCCCCACTAAGATTTTGGCCTTGGCTATACCAGGCAGCATCATTCCTGGTCAAAAGAGTACAGTGTTAACCCTTTAAATTCAGGTTTGATAGGAACTTAAAGCTTTTCAATAATGCCACAATACTTTTCAACAAGAAATCACAAGGATCACAAAACGGGTCAAAAGAGGAGTCTCAGATTTTTATCTATTCTCTTATTGGCTTCCCACAATACTCCTCACACCAAATAAAATAACTTTAAGAAATATTAAGCTTCAGGCTTTCAAATAGCAAGGACTCTCTCAGTATCAAGCAATATTTTAACTAATGAGAACTTATGTTTCCACTGGTGCAAAAACATCAATCCAGCAACCTTACTACCAGATTTACCATTAGAGGGTGAGAGTGTTCACAATTGCAATGAGACCTTGCAAGTTGTTCAGAAGACTAGGGAGGATTTGTCCAATGTCCTCCTAGTTGATGCTGACATGAACCTTTACATTGATGACTCATCCTACTTGGTAAATGGAAAGAGATACTGGAACTGCAGTGGTAACACAAAATGAAACCTCATGATTTATAGTCTTTCCACCAAAGATCAGTGCACAGTCTCAGAACTCCTAGGATTACCAAAAGCACTTCAAATTACAAAAATAAACAAGTCGACGTCTTTACAGACTCAACATATGTGTTTGGAGTAGTTCATGCTTCAGGAGAAATCTGGAAAACCGTGGTTTTATAACTTCAAATGGGAAGGCAATAGCCTATAAAAATTAACAAGTGATCTCTTGCAAGCTATATAACTACCAGCAAAGGTGTCTGTAATTCATTGCAAAGCTCATCAATGATTAGTAGGAATGTTGCAGATAGGCAACCACAGAGCTGACATTATGGAGAAATTCAGACCTAGATTTAAACCACTTTCAATATTGCACATATCTCCAGTGGAAGAAACTGAATTACAAAATGCATATTCTCCACAGGAAGTGAAGTATTGGAAGGAAAACTTTGGAGCAAATCTAGTGAATGGAGTTGGGATATCAGCATGTGGAAAACCATTTTTGCCAAAATCTCTGTTCTACACTTTATGCAATGCTTTACATGAGAAGGGACATTATGGTACTTTAGCACTGGTGGATTCTGTGAAAAAACACTCGATTGCAAAAGGAATAAGTACAACAGCAATAAGAGTCTGTCAAAAGTGGAAAATGTGCATGCAGTTCAATCAATGCATTATTAAAGTCAGAATCCTGGGAGGAAAACAACTTGCATACAGTCCCTTTGAATGCTTGCAGATTGATTATATCACCATGCCCAAATGCCAAGGGTACAGGTATGCATTAGTGATTGTAGATAGACTGAACAAATGGCCAGAAGCATTCCCAGCTAGACATAGTAATGCAGCTTTTGTACTCAAGATCCTACTGAGAGAAATTATTCCAAGGTTCTCCATCGGCTATTATTTCATCAGATTCAAGAAGTCATTTTGCTAATGGCATTTTAAAGAGCATATATCAGGTTTTAGGAATGAAAAGACATCTTATGTTCTGTCTATTGACTGCAATCATCAGACCATGTGGAGAGAGTAAATAGACAGCTCAAAACTCTAATTGGAAAACTCTGTGCCAAAACACACTTGAAATGGCCAGATGTTTTGCCAATGCCTTTATTTCACGTCAGGAGCCAACCGAATAGTATCATTCATTTATCACCCTTTGAATTACTAAATGGTCATCTACCTTGGCATGACAAGGCACCTCAAGAGATTGACTATCTATAACATCTGGAAGTGGAGTGTGAACTCTATGAATACATCAAGCTGTTAAAAGAAAGACTAGATGAGTTACACAGATTAGCCTTGATCCAGCAAAGAATACCAATTGATTTTAGCTTACACAATTATAACCTGGGAGATACAGTATATGTCAGAAACTTTACCAGAAAATCAATCATGGAGCCTAAGTGAAATCATTTTGGTGACCACTACAGCAGTCAAAGTCAAAAGCAGAGATCCTTGGTTCCATGTCATACACATTAAGTCATTCAAAGAATTGCCTCAGCAAACAGATCCAGCCATAGAACAGCAGCAGTCAAAAGATCAAAGTGCAAATAGAGCAAAGTAGTGATATTGACAAGTAAACATAAAGACAGCAAGTGAGACAGTATACTACAACAGCATTTGTAATAACTTTCCCAAAAAAATTAAAAAAATATTTTTGTGGCAACACAAAATTTTTTAACACAATACAACACAATGCAACATAGTCATACATGACAGTTCAAGAAGAAAGAAGGCGACAAGCTCTACAGTCACACTAGACAGCAGTCAAGACAAGGAAAGCAGTACAGATGAAAGCCAGAAGAGACACCAGGACATCACAAAGACATTACAAAGGACAATGAAGAAGGACTGCACAAAGAACTGAACTGGGAACAACATCTATGTGACTTGAACAATATCACCACAGAAGTACAACAACATCATGACCAACTGTGGAAGATTAGGTTTGAAGTGTTCAAGGTTAACATATTCAGACAACAATCAGGGCATAAACTCAATGCATCCTGTTATAAAAAAAGAAGGTAAATAAGCTGAGGAAGGTGGGTGTGAGGAAGGATAAAAGGGAATAAGGGATTATAAGATGATTGGAGGAGGAATGAAGGTATGGGAAGGTATATAGGAGATAAGGGATTTGGGGTGTGTAGGAGAGGGCAGCTCAAACAGGTTTATTCCCAGAGCTTGAGACAGAGAATACAGGGAGGAAACTAAGGCCAGTAATAAATGTTTAGGCTTGACTGGAGGGTTTCTTTTGTTAGTTTCAAAGTCTCCTGAAGGAGGGATCGAGAGGGCCCCTCCCTGCCAATGAAACTGATGGCTGAAGGAAGTCTTGAAGGTGAGTACTTCCTGTCAAGATGGATGCCCCAGTTGTCTCAAGAAATAAAGGAAAATGATTCTTTCCTTTTGGCCCTTGTCTTAATTTTGGACATAATGACTCACCACAGGGTTTGAATAGGTAACAAGGGGATTTATTAATACCAGGGTCAGTCAGAAGGGGAGGGGGTTCAGGATTTTCTAACTACTGCTAGGAAGAGGGGTGAGGGTGGGAGATGGGTTGCGGAGAGGTTTAGACAGAGAGAGAGACTGGCTCTCCCAGTCAGAAAGATTTGACTGCCTTTTAAGTAAAGTCTTTATCAAACCTAGGGATAACTTATTTGAGGATACTCCAATTATCTAAAGAAACTAAAACCCACTATATTCAATCATCAAGCCCTCCCTTCCAACCAGAACCCAAAGGAAATCAGGGAAGGGGAGGGATGGAAATGGGAAATCAGGAAGAGGTCCAGAGAAATGAGATAGGTCCAAATTTCCCCAAAACAAATAAGCACAAGCCAAGGCTAAAGCAATTAGGCCAAAGCCGAAAGCCGAAAGCAAAAGCCTCCAGCCATAGCAAAAGCTAGAAGGCAAAAGCCTCATCAGTTGGAACTTCCCCTCTATTTAAGTTCTAACTGACTTTCTGAACATTCTAAGATGTTTAACTGACATTTTGTGACCATTAGAAATTGCAGAAGCAAAAAGTTTCTGTTAGCCACCTTGCATTACAATCCATACAGTAGAATGCATACAACAGTCCATGACTGATCGACAGGAGAATTCTCATGTCCAACACATAAACACTTAACTTTAATTCACATGTACATATTGTAAATATACATTGTAAATTGTTAGGTTAAAGAATACTTTAACTATTACAAAAGAGAACATAGTTCCTTGATCTGGTTAATAGTGCTTGATTTACTCTCATTTTTAGAAATTCACATTAAAAAAACTTGTACATATGTAACATATTTGATACTAACCCATAGTGATAAGTTCTACTAACCATAGGGACAGTATAGTCAGAGATTTTTATATGAAGATAGCATAGGGACAAAAAATTATAGTATAAGTTTATTTATATAATCTAGTACATAGGTTAAATAAGAGATAGTATTAAGAAATATTGTGAACTTAGATAGATATGCTACTATGAGATTAACATTCTAATATGAGATAGAGATTTACTTATATACTAATAAACACTAATGATAGCATAGGTGATATAGGAATTAAGACTGTTAGAAATTGTTGTATTAATGTAAATGTTTATTTAAAGTTGAGTATTGACAAAAGTCTTCTTGGATAGATTGTTATATTTATGCATTACCATAGAGCAAGTTAAGAAAGTTACAAAGTTTAAAAGTTGCTATATTTTGTGTTACAAACTTACGCTGTCAATTATATAAGCATGTTAAAATTTGTTTACCATTTGTATTCAACCCCCACGTCTTTCCTAGTTAAAATTTCCCAATCCCTTGTCTTTAGCATAGGAAAGAATAGAAAGATTAAAAAATACCATAGATAAAAATTTTATTATTTGGGGGGATTATAGATAGAGAGGTAAGATATATAGTTAGAATAGGCATAGTGTAGACTTCAACTTAGAAGATTAAGATCCAGATGTTTTCAGGTTGAAAATCATCGAAACCAAAAGCAAGAATTAGAATTCTCCTGTCAATCAGCCATAGACTATTGTATGCATTCTACTGTATGCATGGATGCATTAAGTTTATGACCTGATTGTTGTCTGCATGTGTTAACCTTGTAAACTTCAATTTTTTACTTTGGAAAATAGAAATTTAATTGAATGTTATTTGCCCAAGATCATTAGTGTATTACTATTAGTGTTCACTGGTTAAAAATATTAGTTCAATTATAACTTCCCCTACTGTCTCCCCACCCTTATAAAACAAGTATTGTAATGTATAATAATGAGCATCTACACTTGTGAGCATAAACTTTCTGGAATCTGGCACTCGTTTAGGAAGGCTGTGGACATGCAGGACCTCACTAGTTGTTGAAGCTATGAACTGTGTGAAGACCTTGGCAATTGTCTCCAAGGATGTGAGAGAAGAAGTCAAGGAAAAGACAAAGGAAGAGAAAGGGAGGAGACGCAGAGATACACACACATACACACACAGAATGAAATGAAGAGAAAGCATAGTTTGAGTGTTAACATATGTCATCACTTGGGAATATTTGAGGAGGTACTAATGTCTAGGCTTGGTTCCTCTCTCCTCTTTCATTCAGAAAGACTGTGATGAGCACTACTTGATTGCTTCTAGAGTGTGGCTTGTGCCAAGGGCAAGGTTGATGATGTAATGAAGCACTTCAATCAATCTGGCTTAATGATACTGCCTCCTCAGAGAAAATTTTCCTCACTCCAAGCTTCAAAGAAAGCTTTCATATTAGTAGGATTATTTGATCTCAGTAACATTACTTGAGTATAATGATTTTCAAACAGAAAGAATGTGATTGGTATTTTATAAAATGATTTCTTGGATAGTGTGTTGCCATAGAGTCAGGAAGATATGAGTTCCCAAACTATCTCCAGCATTTACTGGCTATGTGACTCTAATTCTCTTAAACTCACACCTACCTCACAGGTTTATAGTAAAACCCAAATGTGATGAATGATACAAAGACGTTTTAAAACTCAAAACAAGAAATAAAAATCACTTTTCCAAAAGAAATTGTTTTAGTTATTAGATTTTATGCAATAAAGATGTAAATAGTGATTTTCATTATGTTGTTTTAAATGAGTGACTGGATTTATTGGGGCTCATTCGTATTCTTTTGGAGAGCTTGAACAAATATTGATTATTCAGGGCAAAAACAAGACTTGATATGGAATTCCCTACATCACTACAGGTGAAGTATATGTGTAAAATATGATGTACCATATAGTGAGGGTTCAGATGACCTACATGGGCATTTGTAAATGATTCTTATTTAAATCATATGATAAGTCTTAGGGGAGAATCAGTCCAAATATACTTTGAGTGAGACTCTTTTGAGCATCTCAGAGCCCAAGAGATGCCACCATCTATTTTCCCAAGTAGAACAAACAAAGACAGGTTTTCAAGCAAATGGCAAAGCTTATTTTGTGAAATATCTGTTGAATAATTTGTTGAATTCCATGCTGGAAGAAAAAATGGGAGTGGAACTGAAGTTTGATTCACTCAAATTCTCCAAATATTCAAAAATAGAAAATAAAATACTATGAAATAAAAAGAAAAGCAGGAGCAATATGTCTCTAAATGCTACAGCTTAGCTCTCTTCCTGAGATGGAAGGAATAGTGCTCCATGCTTATAGTTTGATGGGGATTGGCTCAGCTATATAGGTATCAGATTGAGCACATTGTAATGACAACCTGGTTGGCTTTCTGGATTCAGATTTGCAGCTTTTCTGTTCAGAGGCTGGTCTGAATTGGGTTCCACCTAATCTCACTCTTAATGGAACTTGTTGAACTCGGTTCCTTTTACTACTCCCTGCATAGGTGGTGCTTCACTTCTTTTCTGGATTGACTATACAGGGCAGCTTTCCTCCCACAACTGCTTGTTCTTTATTGCATTGGTTTCTGCTTTTATACTGCTGAGACTGGATGAAGCTAAATGTTCTCTTTCCCTTGCTGTTTGCACTATAAGGTTTCTGACTTCGAATGAGGATTGTTCAGTTCTCTTCTAACATCCCAGTGAGATGAATTTTCTTTGCTTTTTTTGATGTTGTTCTGGACCAGAACACTGTTATGAGTGTTTCTTATTTCATCATCTTGACACTGGAGTTAGAAAGGAGAGTAGCACAGAAAGTGGGTCCTCATGAACTGGCAGAACACAGACCAATCTAAAGCACTTACATGTGTCCTGTTAAGCATTCTTCACATAAATAATGTGAGGCCTAAGTAACTGAAAAAAAAACATTAATTGTTTATAGATAGGTTGAGCCAATATAACAAATTAGCAATCCTACCTAAATTAATTTACTGATCCAGTGACATACCAATGAAAATATTTTAAAAAATGATTCATAGAGCTAGAAAAAACAATAATAAAATTCATCTGGAAGAATAAAAAGTCCAGGAATATCAAGGGAATCCAAGGAAAGTGTATGAAGGAAGGAAGCTTAGCCATATTAGATGCCAAACTATACTATAAAACATTAATTATCAAAAGAATTTGGTACTATAAAACAAATAGATAAATGAATTAATAAAATATGCTTGGAAATCAAGACATGGTAGTTAAGGATTTTTGTAATCTATGTAAGTATAAATATTATTTAAGAACAAAGCCCAGTACTGATCTTCATATATCTCCTTTTGAATCCTTGTATGGTCACGCTGTGAGGGCAGGAAGACCATGCAAACTGGCATATGTATTTATGTTAGCAGCAGATTGTAAATTATATGAGTACATAGCTGCATTGCAAAAGGGATTGACAGAATTGCATGAGCTAGGAATTTTGCAACAGACAGCCTATAGATTTTGAGATTCACAATGTAAAGCCTGGAGACAAGGTATACTTGAAAAATTTTGACAGGAAATTACCACAAGATGTAAAATGGACTGGTCCGCATCAGGTCCTATTAACTTCCCCTACTACCATAAAGGTTCATCACAGGGATTCCTGGTATCATGCAAGCCACGTAAAGAAAGAAAAACATTTTGATGAACATCCAAATCAAGCAGAAAATGATCAATGAACTCAAAAATCAAGATATAAACGTACATATATATATATATATATATATAACATACACACACATAATCCATATTGTTCCAGAACCGGACCAGAGACCATTTCAGCTGGCAAGTGGTTGGATGGCCAACAAGATATGACGGGGATACAGAGAAGGGGAAAAGAATCAAGAGAAGAACAGGAAGCCAGAAAATCACCAAGGACAAGATGCAAGAAAAGAGGACTTTGAAAGGCAATGGGAAAGATGAAAAACTTTTGCAAGGAGAAAGACAAGGAATGGAACTTGTAAGAATAGTGAAGAGCTGTAGCACAAAAACACAATAATATCACACAATAGGACAATTGCATACACATTACATAAAACTCACCAAAGAAGAGAAACTACAGGTAACTTGAGAAGCTAGGCAACTGGAAATGAAGAAAAGGTAAGTATGTGCTTCTACACTACAGAAAAAAAGATCATGAAATCCAACATAAACTGATAACTAGCCAACACTATGTGTAAATAAGCAAGTGTCAAAAGACTGGATTGTACATATGTATATAAATGTATAAAAATGTAAATAAATGTGAATAGTTAGCAACTCAGGAAGGTCTTAGCCAAATATGAAGCTGAAAAGCTTTGAATCTGGTTAACACTGGAATGCAGATTGCAAAAAAGATGTACATAGTTTAAAAATCTTTGTGAATAACTGTATTATAGATGGAAACCTTAGAGTGAGCTGTAAATACTTCTAAACCATGTAATTACTAAACATACTAATAGCAGTAAAAATAATTAGGAAAATAGACATTAGGGACAGAGATAGTTATGGAAAATTCAAAATTCAAGGAAAAAAACATCAGAGAGAGAGAATTAGAACATAGATTTAAGAATAGTTTAAAAGACAGTAGGAATACTAATCCACTAACCTTTGTCCTTTATATAAAATAGTATTGTATTTAAGACATAAAAAGGCAAAACATAGATATAGGACTACTAAATATAAAAGAAGTACATTGATTTTATTGTTATTGCATTAAAAATAGAGCAAGTAGCTAAGTAGAAATAAGTTAAGGATATTGTTTAATAAGCCTAGACATAAAACTAACTAAAAATTGTTAAGAATAGGAATTGCTATGTTGCAAAACTTGGATATTGTATTCATTAGGAAAAGTACATTGATTGTTGCAAAATTGTTTCACATATTAGAATATGTATTGGAACCTTATATTCCCTTCTTTTCCTTTCTCAACTTTCCAGCCCCCCTTAGCAAAGTGTAGAAAGGATAGAATTAATATTGGATAAGATAGATGTAGATTTTTTTTTTATTTTTGGGGAGGGAGGAAGAATTAAGAATAGAAAGGTAATAGATAAATAGTGTAGATGGAACATACGTGGACCCTCCAGTGGAAGAGCCACAGGACAAAAACGGGGGAATCTGCAAGTGTAGAATTGGGGTAAATCAAGGATAATTAAGCACTCATCTTCGAATTGGACTGGAAGCCGTACCCACGGAATTCTGAGAGAATTCTGTTTGGGAGGGGCCAGTCACGGTGGTGAAAATTCTGAAGATTCTAAACTGCCAACAATCAACTGCCAAAAACTCCAGAGAGGACATTCAAGCTCTTGGGTGGGCTTGGTGTGGGTGGCTGTGGGTGGCGGGGAGGATCTGGACAAGAATTGAGCTCTTCTGGACCCAAAATTCAGGGGTAACCTGGAGATTTAAACATCCAAAACTTTCTACTAACTTCATTGCCAATAAAGAAGAAACTGAAAGAGTTGTACTCAATAACTGGCGTTAGTGCCCGGACTCCAGAGGGAATGGGCATTTGGTGGACCCTTCCATGATCCTTCTTATACCTTTTCCTGGCAGTTATTCCCCTGTCTGCTAGATAGAGTTAAGGATAGGATATTGTAAGGGGAGAGAGAGTGAGCTTCTGAGTCAAAGCTACAGAAGAAACCAGAACTGCTCTCTTGTTGTGGGATTCTTAGTTGATAGAGAAGTTATCCCTGTACCCTCCTTCCTCAAAAATCCTCAAACATCCTTTACCCTGTTATCCTGAATTCCCTCATCCTTATGATAAATCTTAATTAGTTCATTAGTGGTGATTTGGGGCTGTTACTTTGTGGAGAAGAAGGCTGATCTTGTGGCTGAGGGGAAGATGAATACCAAACACCATCTTGAAGGGCAAAGCTACTAGAACTTAGGAGTGGGAAGGTTTGTCTCCATAGTGCTGGCTCTGAGGGTGGGATCACACCCATTAGGGTCAGAACTGGTCCTCAACACCTCCCTTCAACAGCTCCACTATAGCTTTGCCAGTTTGGGAACCTTTTTTGAGTTTATTCCTTCATAGGTCTTCCCTAGGGTATGGGTGAGTGAATAGCTGATCTGGCCCATTGAAAGCTAACAAGGAGGGAGTCCAGATACCCCCGCCCCCATTTACCATTAAAATTCACCACATATACATGTAGTGCTTGATAAACCCAGAGATCCAAGTTACTGGAGAAAAAAAATCATTATTTGACAAGAACTGAAATTAAAACTGTAAAATAGTGTGGCAGAAATTAGGTGCAAACCAACATTTCACATAATAAACCAAGAAAATGTTAAAACAGACACTGTTTCAAGAAAAAAAGAGTGATATAAAAAATTAAGGGAACATGGAAAAGTTTACTTGTCAGACTTATGGTTAAGGGAAGAATTTATGACCAAATAAGATACAGAGTATATAATAACAAATGAAATTACTAATTTAAATTGTAGAGTTTTTTAAAAAGCAAAGCTCATATAACCAAGATTAGAAGGGAAAAAAACAAAACTGGGGGAAAAATTAGTGAGTCTCCAACAAACGTCACATTTCTAAAATATATGGAGAACTGAGTCAGATACATCAGAATATAGAAAATTTCATAATTAGTATCTGGTCAAAGGATATATACAGATAGTTATCAGATGGAGAAACTTTCCATAGTCATAGGGAAAAATGCTCCAAATCACTATTGATTAAAGAAATGAAAATTAAAATACCTGGGATACCATTGTATACCTATCAAATTGGATTTCATGACCAAAAAGGAAAATGATAAATTTTGGGAAACTTGGGACACTTACACATTATTGGAAAAACCTGGAAAAAGTTATATGAATTGATGCAAAGTGAATTGAATAGAACTGGGAATATTCTGTCTTCAATATCAGAAATATTGTAAAATGCTGAAATATGAAGAATTAAATTATCTGCAAAATAAGATCCCAAGATCAGCTCAAGATTCATTACAAAAAAAGAGGTATTTACAGACAAAGAAAGAACTGTTGGAATCAAACTAGCCACTAAGGAACACCAATTTTTACTTTATTTCCTTCTTGACTTTTTGGAAAAAATCTACTAAATATACATATGCACATATATGTAATTAGTCTTTTGACATTTTACTATATTTTTATAACTTTAAACTTTACCTTCAAGATCATTAAACTCCTGACACTTATTATAAAATGATTAAATGTACCTGAAATATGAGGTTCTTCATTAATGTTGTGTTAAATATCCATTTTCATTCCCCATTTGGAAAAAAACTAAATAATTTTGAATATTAATTATGTATTTTTAAAATATTTTTTTTATTTTTCATTTTCTTTCTTTATTGGATTTGAACAAATTTATTTTTGTTTTTTTATTTTTTTATTTTTAAATATTTTTCCATGTTTACATGATTCATTTTCTTTCCCTCCACTCTTCCCTTCCCTCTCCCAGAGTCAACAAGCAATTCCACTACGTTGTATAAAAGTTTTCACTTGATACCTATTTCTATATTGTTCATTTTTGCTATAAAACAGTTTTTTAAAGGCTAAACCTCCAATTGCATACCCATATATACATGTGATAAGTGATGTCATGTGTTTTGTTTTTGCATTTCTACTTCCATAGTTCTTTATCTCAATGTGAAGAGTATTCTTTTACAAAAGTCCTTCAGGAGTGTCCTGGATTGTTGCATTGCTACTAGTAGCAAAGTCCATTACATTAGATTTTTACATGATGTTTTTCTTTCTGTGTACAATGTTCTTCTGATTCTGCTCATTTCAGTCTGTATCAGTTCATTGAGGTACTCCAAAATTCATATAGAAAGCCTCCAGATCATCAATCCTTGCAACACAATAGTATTCCATTACCATCATATACCACAATTTAATCAGCTATTCTCCAACAAGACACCCTAATCTAGTTCCAATTTCTTGCTACCACAAAGACCATGGCTATGAATATTTTTGTACACTTATTTTTTCTTATTATCTCTTTGGGGGTACAAATTCAGCATTGGTATTTCTGGATCAAAGGATATGTATCCTTTTACAGTCCTTTGTGCATAATTCCAAATTGGTTTCCAGAATGGCTCAATTAATTCACATCTCCACCAGCAATGCATTAGTGCCTCAATTTTGCCACAACCCCTCCAACACTTATTATTTTCCTTCACTGTCACCTCAGCATTGTTTTGATGTTCATTTCCTTAATTATGAGATATTTAGAACACTTTTTTGGGGGACTTATTGAATGTTTTGGTTCTTTATCTGAAAAGGGCCTATTCATGTTCCTTGACAAAATGTCAGTTGGGGAATGGCTTGATTTTTTTTTGTATCATTGACTTAGCTCCTCATAAATTTGAGAAATCAGACCTTTGTCAGAGGTTTTTGTTATAAAATTGTTTCCCCAATTTGTTCAGTTTTGATGGGTAGGTGATTTTTGGTTGTAGACTTAATTCTATTGACTTCCTGAATGTCATATTCCAAACCATGAGGTCTTTTTGTGGTGGAAATGCCAGATTCTGTGTAATCTTGATAGGAGCTCCTTGATATCTGAATTGCTCTTTCTGGCTTCTTGCAATTTTTTCTCCTCCATCTAGAAGCTCTTGAATTCAGCTATAATATTCCTGGGGGTTATTTTGGGGGATTTAATGTAAGGGGTGATCTCTGTATTCTTTCAATGTCTATTTTGCCCTCTTGTTCAAGAATATGAAGGCAATTTTCTTGGATAATTTATTGTAATATGATGTCAAGGCTTTTATTTTGTCCCAGGCTTTTAGATAGACCAATAATTCTCAAATTTTATCTCCTGGATCTGTTTTCTAGGTCAATTATCTTTTTGTTGAGATGCTTAATGTTTCCTTCTATTTTTCATTATTTTGATTTTGGTTTATTAATTCTTGCTGTCTCATGATATCTTTAGCCTCTACTTTCCCAATTCTAGTCTTTAAAGATTGATTTTCAACTATGATTTTTGATTTACCTTTTAGGTTTGATCTCTCCTGCTTGCAGCACATCAATTCTAGTCTCAATTTTCCTTATTATGTAATTTGATTTCTGTGCCTCTTTTTCCATATGGGCAATTTTGTCTTTTTAGCTGTTATTTTCTTTTTTGAATTATTTTCATTTCTTTTTCCCACTTTTCTTCTTTTTCTTACTTGTTTCTTGAACTCCTTTTTTAATACCTCAATAGCTTGTGATCAATTTCCTTTTGGATTTTTTTTTTGGGGGGGGGTTTCAATGTGTTTTCTGGTTTGTCTCTCTCTGCTGTTGCTTCTGTATTTTGCTTTTTTCTCCATAGAAATTATCCAGGGTAGAATGTTTTTTATGCTATTTCTTATTTATTTTCCCATTAGTGGACTGGTGTTCCTGCATCTTGATGGACATTGCTTCCTTAGCTTCTGTCTCAAAGGGCTTTGCCATTGTAGTACCTTCCCATTCCAGTCAGAAACCTGAGTGAGGGCAGGTAGGTCTTTGATGTTCTTTGTGTAGCAGGCTTTAAAGAATTTTGCCCTGAGGCTATCTTTACAGCCCCTGCTTTCTCAGCTTTGTCCAGCCTTGTTTCTTCCCAAGCTCCATGCTCTATTTTCCATGCTTCATGCTCTTCAACCTCAAGTTTCAAATCCTGTTGCCAAGGCTTTGCACTGCCCTCAGGGGTAAGTCTATGGTGCTTTCAGCCAGCCCTTAAGAATTTAGAGATTGTCCTGGCCCTCTCTTTGACTCTGGCATAGTAGGGTAGGTAAAGGGAGATTAGCTTGTACTTTGAATAGTATAGTTTCACCCTCTTATAGCATAGGAATCCCCAAACACTGCCTGCTTTTAAGGCTCCATCCAGTGGGAGAGTTCTTTTTTTCTGTCCTTTGAGATGTTTGTAATGATCATTTAGGAGATTCATCAGGTTCTTGCTACTACACTGCCATCTTGGCTCTAGTAGCAAAAATACTTTTCAATAAATAAAATATTGTGTAAATAATATAGGTTTATGTGTTCTTAATTGCTATGATAAAAACAAAACTTATCCAGTCTGCTTAAACTACTTTCCAGACAAATAACCTTTACCAACAGATGCTTAATTGTGTGACTAGATGGACTCTCCCAAAAAGGAAGGAATATAGGCATACTCTGCAAGGAATTATAGAATACCAAACAAACCAACAAATAAAAACATCTTTTCTTGGGCGTGTGATTTTCTGTCTTGGACTTTATTCAGTTTCCACTACCCTAAAAGGAGGATTTTTCTGATGTCCCCTCTAGGTTTGAAATCCTGTTATTTGCTTTTGCTACATATGAATCTACAGTTAATAGAGAATATATCTTCTTTCAATTTGTATAAGTAAGAAATCTTTAAATATCTATTTTTAGACAGATGGCTTAAAAATCTAGATTTAAGAATTAGTTAAAACAATATGACATGTTGATATGTTAATGGAAATCTTTAACTTTCTATAACATGTAACATATTATCCAATCATATCAGGTGTTTGATTCAATACTTGTGGTAAAGGAATATTACTGTATTCTCTCCTACTGTGTTCTCTTTTCTTGTCTTCCAGGCAAGAAGACCATATGCCAAATTAACTCTGAAATACAACTTTTTAACATCTTTCTCCTAAACATTATTTCCTGCTACTTTTTCCTTTTACCTCAAATTCTTACACTAACACTCTAGAATAATAACCTCAAAGGTGTTGGATATCCAGAATTTGAAAACTCAAAGACCATGGAAAAACCAGATTATTCAACAAGAAAAACAGTAACTAAAGGACATATGACCTCCAGTTCTGTAAGTGAGTTCAGAGATCAATTAATAAAAATTACAATGAATGAAAATGATCTAACACTTTTAATGAGAAAAACACCCTAATCAGAGAACTACAAAATGCTGTTTCTAAGTTGTTTAAAAGAGAAATGAGAATTATGAGACCAAGTGTCCTGTACAGCAAAAATAATGATAAAATCAGATAAAAACTTGAGTCTTCAATGATAAGTCTCACCAAAGAAACAAAAGAGAGAATAATGGATTGAGAATACAAATACACAATATTGAAGGACAGCCAAGAAGAAAATTTAAAAAATAAACACAAATATTCAAAGAAAATGTGCTCATTATTTCAGCAAAACATATTGAGCTTGAAACTAAGATGCATAGAAAAAAAACCAATAATCATAAGTCTTACAGAAGAACACAAGAAATTAGAAAACCTTAATAGCATAATGAAAGAAATACAAGAAGAGGGCTGACTAGAACTCTGGGACATAGAAAATGAAAACTCAGTTGAAGGAATTCAAAGATCACCTATTAGAAAAAAATAAATAGAGGGCAACAAACTCCAAGACATAGAGTAATAAAATTTAACAAATCCCTTGAGAAGGAAAAAGAAAAGTTCTTCAAGCCATCAAGAGAAAGAACAAAAAAATAGGAAAGAATATTTAATAATACAAAACTATTCTGCACCAAATAGAAAAAATGAGGAAAAATGCAATAATGTGTTATGAAGAGCAATGCATCCTTTAAATATCCTGTAAATATAAGCTTAGCCATATAGTACAAAAGATGGACATGTAATAGTAAAGTTTAAAATATTTTTAGGATGCAAATTAGAAGTGAAACAATTAATTCCTTCTTAAATACCTCCAAATAGCAGGATTCCAAAAGGAGTAAATTATGAAGATAGCAACAATATAAAAACAACAGAAAGTCTTGTCAAAGACTCCTTCCTAAAGGCACATTAACAGAAGGAATAAAAAATGGTAATCTGCTTAAAGTAACAGTGAAGAGATAGAAAAGGGGCATTATGGATAGAGCCTGCAACACCCTACCTAAAGGTGAATGCTTCTTATTTAGGACTACCTTACAACATGAGATGGTGAATGAAAGGAAGTAAGAGATTGAGAGGTGTGAGTGATAGACTGGGCTCAAACAAGTGCTAGCAATGATGGAGGTGAATAACCCTTTGATCTCAGAAAGAGAGAACATTATAGGGTACTTTGAGGAGAGATAAAGAAGTTTAAAAAGTAGAGGAAAGTAAGAACAAAGGCCTTACTTTGGATGTGGGAGAGGGTTCTACTAATGAATGTTCTTATTTGTTAAGGGAGATAAGGCCTTTACATTCAATGAAGGCTGTGGGACAAAGTACATGAAAGTTTATTTGTCTCAGGAGATGGGAAACCTCTGGGAACAATTGGCACCTGGAGAAGAAGGAGATTGAAAACATGGAGGAAATTACTCAGAGAAATATAGAAAAAAATTAGGTAAATAAAAAGAGTATATGTGAATGGTAGGGGAGAGGACCTAACATGAGACAACAACCTTTGTGATCTGAAGTAATGGGCATAATACTGAGAGTAAGACAGAATGGGAAAGGGAAGCATATGAAGCAATCAAAACCAAAAAGACAGTGTGAGGAAGCACCTAAAAGACAGGGACTAGAGACTTCTGGGTTAAGATGGCTACAGAGTACTAGCAGGACTCTTTACCCTCCTCACCACCAACCATATATGATACCTCAAAAGTACACAAGAAGCCAGAAAGAAACAATTCAAATATCAAGGAGCACTAATTAGGATCACACAGGATCTGGCAGCTTCCACGCTAAAAGATCACAAGGCTTGGAATACGATATTCAGAAAGGCAAGAGAGCTGTGCCTGCAACCACGGATCAACTACCCATCAAAATTGACTATATATTTCCAGGGGAAAGTATGGGCATTCAACAACATTGAAGAATACCAGGTATTTGCACAGAAAAGACCAGGGATGAATGGAAAGTTTGATATCCAACCACAAAAATTGAGAGAAACATGAAAAGGTAAATGAGATACAGAGGTGAAAGAAAGAAAACTTATAATTTTTAAATTTGCCTTTTTAAGGGCCTCAGTGAGATCTAATTATCTGTATTCCTATGTAGACAAATGTTATGTATAATTCTCTGTAGTGAACTCTATTCACTATTATAATATTCACTATTATAGTAATCAGAAGAATAATTCACAGGGTGTGGGCAGAACACTAAATAATCTAAGATGACATGGGGGATGGGAAAGAGGGGGTGAATAGCAGGGGACACCAAGAGAAACTTGAGTGAATAAGAAAATAGGATATTCTATTACACACAAAGAGGGCATAGTAGGGAGAGGGGACAAATGCTATTATAAGAAGGAGAGGAAGAGAGCATTAAGAGGTAATAATCAAACCTTACTCTTAGTGTAATCAACTCAGAGAGGGAAGAGTAGCTATCCTATCCATTGGGACATAAAACTCTTATCTAACCCTTCTGAGAAAGTTAGAAGGGATAAAACAAGGGGAGCAGGGGAGTGGGGAGGTCAAAAAAATGGAGGGGAGAAGAGGGAGGGAATTCATAAGGCCTTTAAAAACAAAAAGAGGGGGGAAAATAAGGGAGGGGGTAGAAAAGGAAGTTAATCAAGGGAGGGGATAAGGGATAGAGGCTCAATAGCAAACCACTGATTTAAAAGGAAAAAGTATAAGGAAAAAGGGGGTAGGAATAGGGGAGGATACAAAAATGTCAGCAAATGCACAACTGAGGATTATAACTCTGAATGTGAATGGGATGAACTCGCTCATAAAACAGAAGCAAATAGCAGAGTGGATTAGAAAACAAAATCCCACCATATGTTGTCTACAAGAAACACATAAGAGGCGGGTGGATATACACAAGTTTAAGGTTCAGGGTTTGAGCAAAATCTTTTGGGCGTCAAATGAGAAAAAGAAGGCAGGAGTGGCTATTATGATTTCTGACAAAGCCAAAGTAAAAATAGATTTGATTAAAAAAGACAGGGAAGGTCATAACATCCTGATTAAAGGCAGTATAAACAATGAGGAAATAACAATGCTCAATATGTATGCACCAAATGGCATAGCACCCAAATTCATAAAGGAGAAACTGGCAGAGCTCAAGAAGGAAATAGATAGTAAAACCATTCTAGTGGGAGATCTAAATATTCCTCTGTCAGATCTAGTTAAATCAAACCAAAAAATAAAGAAGAAAGAGGTAAGAGAGGTGAATGAAGTCCTAGAAAAATTAGATTTAATTGATATGTGGAGAAAAATAAATAGGGACAAAAAGGAATACACCTTCTTTTCAGCTGCACATGGCACATTCACATAGATTGAACATGTTATAGGGCATAGAATCATTGTAAACAAATGCAAAAGAGCAGAAATAATAAATGTAACCTTCTCAGATCATAATGCAATAAAAATAATAATTAGTAAGGGCACCTGGAAAGGAAAATCAAAAACTAATTGGAAATTAAATAATATGATTCTCCAAAACCAATTTGTCAAAGAAGGAATCATAGAAACAATCAAGAATTTCATTGAAGAAAATGACAATGATGAGACATTCTACCAAACTCTGTGGGATGCAGCCAAGGCAGTACTCAGGGGGAAATTTATATCCTTGAGTGCATATATTAACAAATTAAGGAGGGCAGAGATCAATGAATTGGGCATGCAACTCAAAAAATTAGAAAGCGAGCAAATTAAAAATCCCCAGATGAAAACTAAATTAGAAATACTAAAAACCAAGGGAGAAATTAATAAAATTGAAAGTAAAAGAACTATTGAATTTATAAATAAGACTAGAAGCTGGTACTTTGAAAAAACAGATAAAATAGATAAAGTACTGGTCAATCTAATAAAAAAAAAGGAAAGAAGAAAACCAAATTGATAGTATCAAAGATGAAAAGGCAGACCTCACCTCTAATGAAGGGAAAATTAAGGCAATCATTAAAAACTATTTTGCCCAATTATGTGGCAATAAATATAACAATTTAGGAGATATGGAAGAATATTTACAAAAAATATAAACTGCCTAGATTAACAGCAGAAGAAATAGAATACCTAAATAATCCCATATCAGAAAAAGAAATTGAGCAAGCCATCAAAGAACTCCCTAAGAAAAAATCGCCAGGGCCTGATGAATTCACAAGTGAATTCTATCAGATATTCAAAGAGCAGGTAATCCCAATACTATACAAATTATTTAATATGATAAGCAAAGAAGGAGTCCTACCAAATTCCTTTTATGACACAAATATGGTACTGATTCCAAAGCCAGGGAGATCAAAAACAGAGAAAGAAAACTGTAGACCAATCTCTCTAATGAACATAGATGCAAAAATCTTAAATAGAATACTAGCAAAGAGACTCCAGCAAGTAATTAAGAAGATCATCCACCATGACCAGGTGGGATTTATACCAGGAATGCAAGGTTGGTTCAACATCCACATAATTGACCATATCAACAGTTTAACCAACAAAAATCACATGATAATCTCAATAGATGCTAAAAAAGCCTTTGACAAAATACAGCATCCATTCCTATTGAAAACATTGAAAAGTATAGGAATAGAAGGACCTTTCCTAAAAATAATAAATATTATATACCTAAAACCATCAACAAACATCATATGCAATGGGGATAAATTAGAAGCCTTCCCAATAAGATCAGGAGTAAAACAAGGATGCCCATTATCACCTCTATTATTCAACATAGTACTAGAAACACTAGCAGTTGCAATTAGAGAAGAAAAAGAAATTGAAGGTATCAAAATAGGCAAGGAGGAGACTAAGCTATCACTCTTTGCAGATGATATGATGGTATACTTAAAAAATCCTAGAGAATCAACTAAGAAGCTTGTAGAAA
>NC_058130.1:532678957-532679283 GCF_016433145.1 Gracilinanus agilis | reverse complement strand
CAACAGTCTAACAAACAAAAATCACATGATTATCTCAATAGATGCTGAAAAAGCCTTTGACAAAATACAGCATCCATTCCTATTGAAAACACTGAAAAGTATAGGAATAGAAGGACCTTTCCTAAAAATAATAAACAGTATATACCTAAAACCATCAACAAACATCATATGCAATGGGGATAAATTAGAAGCCTTCCCAATAAGATCAGGAGTAAAACAAGGATGCCCATTATCACCTCTATTATTCAACATAGTACTAGAAACACTAGCAGTTGCAATTAGAGAAGAAAAAGAAATTGAAGGTATCAAAATAGGCAATGAGGAGA
>NC_058130.1:532652824-532673964 GCF_016433145.1 Gracilinanus agilis | reverse complement strand
TAAAAGAATGCCTGCCCTTTGATCCAGCCATACCATTGCTGGGTTTGTACCCCAAAGAGATCATAGATAAACAGACTTGTTCGAAAATATTTATAGCTGCGCTTTTTGTGGTGGCAACAAATTGGAAAAAGAGGGTATGTCCTTCAATTGGGAAAGGCTGAACAAACTGTGGTATATGCGGGTGATGGAATACTATTGTGCTAAAAGGAATAATAAACTGGAGGAGTCCCAGGCAAACTGGAGAGACCTCCAGGAACAGATTCAGAGTGAAAGGAGCAGAGGCAGAAGAACATTGTACACAGAGACTGATATACTGTGGTAAAATTGAATGTAATGGACCTCTGTACCAGCAGCAATACAATGACCCAGGACAATTCTGAGGGAATTATGGTAAAGAATGCTACCCACATTCAGAGGAAGGACTGCAGGAGAGGAAACATAAAAGAAAAACAACTGCTTGAACGCATGGGTCGGGGTGGACATGATTGAGAGTGTGGACTCGAAACTACCACAACAATGCAACTACCAACAATTTGGAAATTGGTCTTGATCCAGGACACATGACAAAACTAGTGGAAATGTGCATTGGCCATGGGTGGGGGGAGTGCAGGGGGTGAAGGGGAAAGGAGGAGCATGAATCATGTAACCATGTTAAAAATGAATATTAATAAATGTTTGAAAAAAAAATAGAGAGATACTCCCATGAAAAAAAAAGTACACAAGAAAACAAATCTAGATGAACAAGGGGACTCCACAATAGGGCATAGTATTGAAGGTACATGAGATTTGAACATTTCCATGCTATAAGAAGGTGAAATAGCTCTCACCAAAACATGAGCTGATCAACCCTCCCATACCCCACCTACGGTACCAGAGTCAGAACCAGCATGCCAGAATTAAAACAAGCATGGGGCAATCTTTAGGTTCTTGGTAGATGACTAAGAGCACCTGAGACCTATCCCTGGGAGAGACTGTACTGGAGATCCCAGGAGGCTAAAGAGCACAGACGTTGGGCAAAGAGTTGGATCTGGGAGCGGCAGCAGTTGGTGGAAGCCCCATGGAGACTCAAAAAGTAGCCTCAGGCAAAAACTGCTCCATGGCTCCATATACAGAGAGCCTGCACTCCTCAATCAGAGTTCTGACTGTGAAGGAAAAACCAGCATAAAATAGTCAGCAATGAAATACAAACTTCTACCACCAGAAAGAATAAGAAAAAGATACTGACCATGGATAATTTTTATAGAGAAAAGATCCAGACCACAAATGAGACAGTAGAGGAGGACAAATAAGTAAAACTTCCAAACATTACCCCCAAAATGAAAATGGGTCACAAGCTCTTGAAGTGTTCAAATCTGAGATCATGAGAAAGGAGGAAGAGATTTGTCAAGAAAAAATGGGAAATAGATAAAAAAGAAATGAACATTTTAAAAGACAGAAACTTCCAATTAAAGAAAGAAGCCCAAAATTCAAATGAAATGATAATCAATTTGGAGACCAAAATTAAACAGATGGAAACCATGAAAAATAGGATAGATCAAACCCAATAGGAAAATCCAAAGATTGTAGCAGAAAACTAGACTTTAAAGACCAGAACTGGGTAAATAGAAGTCAATAATCTCACAATATAGCAATAATTAATAAAGTCAGAAGAATTACAAAATAGAAGGAAACATAAAATATCTTACTGAGAAATTAATGACCTTGAAAATAGTTCTAAAAGAGAATGATATGTCTACTGAAAAACCAAGAAATTAGCAGGAACCTTGACACCATACTACAAGAAATTATTTAAGAAGACTGTCCTGATGATCTTCAACAAGAGAACAAAATAGACATTGAAAGAATCCATAGATCACCTTCTACATTAAATCCTCAAAGGACAACACTCAGGAATATAATTGCCAAATTCAAAAACTTACAAGCTAAGGAGAAAAGTTTACAAGAAGCCAGAAAGAGACAATTCAGATATCAAGGAACACCAATCAGGATTACACAGGATCTGGTAGCCTCCACAATAAAAGATCACAAAGCTAGGGATATGATATTTGGAAAGGCAAGAGAATTGGGTCTATAACCAAGGATCATCTACCCATCAAAACCGAATAAATACTTCCAGGGGAATGTATGGGCATTCAATAAAATAGAAGATTTCCAAGTATTTTTAAAGAAAAGACAAGAACTAAGAGGAAATTTGATATTCAAGCACAAAATCAAGAAATACATGAAAAGAAACAGAGGGGAAAGGAAAAAAACAACTTCTTTCCTTAAGGGTTTCAATAACATCAAATCATTTGTATTCCTACATGGAAAAAATGTTATATGTAACTAAAAAATGTATTCACTATTTTAATAATTAGAAGAATTATTCATACAGAGAGGTCAAAAAATTAAGTGGTCTAAGAAGATATGCAATAAAAGAAAAGGGAAGGGGTATTTAAGATGGCACCAAGAGAAACTTGAAGGAATAAGAAAAAGAGGATAATCTATACCACACAAAGAGGCACATGGGAAGGGGAGGGGATGAATAATAATATAAGAAAGAGAGGAAGACAGTGTTAATAGGTAATACTTAAACCTTACTCTCAGTGAAATCACATCTGAGAGAGAAGAGCAGCTAGATCCATAGGAATATAGATTTGTATGTTTCCCTAAAGGAAAAGTCAGAAGGGAAAAAACCAAAGAAGGCAGTGGAGTGGGGAGTTCAAAAAGGGAGAGAAAGAGAAGGGCAAGGGAATTTAATAGACCCTAAAAATAATAAGAGGGGGACAAAAAGGGAGGGGACAGAAAGGGAAGTAAACTAAGGGTGCAGATAAGGGGGACTAATTAGAAGAAAACCACTGTTGATCTAGCCATACCACTGTTGGGTTTGTACCCCAGAGAGATCATAAATAAACAGACTTGTCTGAAAATATTTAAAGCCAAGATATTTGTGGTGGCAAAAATAACTGGAAAATGAGGGTATGTCCTTCAATTGGGGAATGGCTGAACAAATTGTGGTATATGCTGGTGATGAAATACTATTGTGCTCAAAGGAATAATAAACTGGAGGAATTCCATGTGAACTGGAAAGACCTCCAGGAATTGAAGGAGAGCATAAGGAGCAGAGCCAGAACATTGTACACAGAGACTAATACACTGTGGTAAAATAGAATATAATGGACTTCTGTACTAGCAGTAATGCAATGATCCAGGACAATTCTGAGGGACTTATGGAAAAGAACACTACCCACATTCAGAGGAAGAACTACAGGAGTGAAAACAGAAGAAAAACAACTGCTTGAACACATGGGTTGAGAAGGACATGATTGGGGATGTAGACTCGAAACTACCACACCAATGCAACTATCAACAATTTGGAAATAGGTCTTGATCAAAGACACATGTTAAAACCAGTGGAAATACGCATCAGCCATGGGGGGGGCGGTGAAGCTCGGTGGGTTAAGGGGAAACTAAGAGCATGAATTATGTAACCATGTTAACTTTTCTGAAAAATAAATATTAATAATTGTTTTTAAAAAAAGCAAAGCACCGGTCTAAAAGGAAATAGTGAAAGAAGAAAGGGCAAAATTGGAGAAGATATCAAAATATTGGGGACTACACAGGTGACAAACATAACTCTGAATGTGAAAGGGATTAACTCTCTCATAAAACAGAAGCAAATACCAGAGTGTATTAGAAACCAAAATTCTAAAATATGCTGTCTACAAGAAACACACATGTGGCAGGTAGAAATACACAGGGTAAAGGTAAAAGGCTGGAACAAAATTTATTGGGCCTCAATTGAGGAAAATAAGAAAGGAGGTGCAGTCATGTTATCTGACAAACACAAAATAAAAAGAGATAAGATTAAAAGAGATAGGGAAGGTAATTACATTCTGATGAAAGGCATTATAGACAATGGGAAAATATCAGTATTCAAAATGTATGCACCAAATGGGAGAGCATCCAAATTTTTAAAAGATGGAACTATTGGTGATTAGGGAGGAAATAAATAGTAAAACTACACTAGTGAGATATCTGAAACTTCCTCTATCAGATCTAGATAAATCAAAATAAAAAATAAATTAGAAAGAGGCAAAAGAGATGAACAAAATCATAGAAAGAATTAGAGTTAATAGATGAGTGGAGAAAAATAAATAGGGACAAAAAGGAATA
The DNA here is from genome assembly GCF_016433145.1 of Gracilinanus agilis. Classification (NCBI taxonomy): domain Eukaryota; kingdom Metazoa; phylum Chordata; class Mammalia; order Didelphimorphia; family Didelphidae; genus Gracilinanus; species Gracilinanus agilis. Next base: position 532,669,809 of record NC_058130.1, on the reverse strand, counting down.
CAACATCTTTTCAGCAGCACATGGTACATTCACAAAGATTGACCATGTACTAGGGAATAGTAACAGGGCAAATAAATGCAAAAGAGCAGAAATAATAAGTGCAACATTTCCAGATCATAAATGCAATAAACATAATAATTAGTAAGGGTATATGGATAGGCAAATTGAAAATTAATTAGAAATTAAATAATATGATTCTCCAAAATCAGTTAGTTAAAGAACAAATCATAGAAACAATTAGTAATTTCATTGAAGAGAATGACAATGATGGGACATCCTACCAAGGCCTGTGGGATGCAGCTAAAGCAGTACTCAGGGGGAAATTTATATCCTTAAGTGCATATATTACAAATTAGGGAGGGCAAAGATCAATGATTTGGGCATGCAAATAAAAAAAAAACCCTAGGAAACAAATAAATTAAAAATCCCCAGAAGAAAACTAAATTAGAGATCAGAAAAATTAAAGGAGAAATTAAGAAAAATGAAAGTAAAAGATCTATTGAATTAATAAATAATACTTTAAGCTGGTACTTTGAAAAAACAAATAAAATTGACAAAGTACTGGTCAATCTAATAAAAAATATAGGAAAAAAGAAAACCAAATTAAAAATATCAAAGATGAAAAAAGAGTCCTCACATCTAATGAAGAGGAAATTAAGGCAATCATTAAAAATACTTTGCCTAATTATACCAAATAAATACAACAATTTAGGTGATATGGATGAAAATTTACAAAAATGTAAATTTCCTAGATTAACAGAAGAAGAAATAGAATTCCTAAATAATCCAATCTCAGAGAAAGAAATTGAATAAGCCATCAAAGAATTCCCTATGAAAAAATCCTCAGGACCACATGGATTCACAAGTAAATTCTATCAAACATTCAAAGAACAACTAAATCCAATACTATCCAAACTATTTCACATAATAAGCAAAGAAGAAGTTCTACCAAATTCTTTTTATGATGCAAATATGGTACAGATCCCAAAGCCAGGTAAATCAAAAACAGAGAAAGAAAACTAGACCAATCTCTATCATGAACATAGATGCAAAAATCTTAAATAGAATACACTAGCAAAAAAGACTTTAGCAAGTGATCACAAGGGTCATTCATTATTATCAGGTGGGATTTATACAAGGAATGCAAGCATGGTTTAATATTAGGAAAAAACATCACATAATTGACCTTATCAACAATCAAACCAACAAAAATCACATGATTATCTCAATAGTTGTTGAAAAAGCCTTTGAAAAAATACAAAACCCATTGCTATTGAAAACATTAGAAAGTAGAGGAATAGAAGGGCCTTTCCTAAATATAACAAACAGTATATATTGAAAACCATCAACCAGCATCACCTGTAATGTGGATGAATTAGAAGCATTCACAATACGATCAGAAGTGAAATAAGGATGCCCATTATCACCTTTATTATTTAATATTATGCTAGAAAACACTAGCAGTAGCAATTAGAGAAGAAAAATAAAATGAAGGTATTAAAATAGGCAATGAGGAGACTAAGCTATCACTCTTTGCAGATGATTTAATGGTCTACTTAAAAAATCCTAGAGAATCAAGTAAAAAGCTTATAGAAATAATCAACAACTTTAGCAAAGTTTCAGGATACAAAACAAAACCACATAAATCATCAGCATTTCTATATATTTCCAACACAGCTCAGCAGCAAGAATTAGAAAGAGAAATTTAATTTAAAACCACCCTAGACAATTTAAAATACTTAGGAATCTTTCTCCCAAGACAAACACAGGAATCATACGAGCACAACTACAAAACCCTTTCCACAAAATTAAAACTAGATCTAAACAACTGGAAAACATTAATTCCTCATGGGTAGGATGAGCTAACATAATAAAAATTTGTACCCCAAAGAGATCATAGATAAACAGACTTGTACGAAAATATTTATAGCTGTGCTTTTTGTGGTGGCAAAGAACTGGAAAAGGAGGGTATGTCCTTTAATTGGGGAATGGTTGAACAAATTGTGGTATATGCTGGTGATGGAATACTATTGCACTCAAAGGAATAATAAACTGGATGAATTCCCTGTGAACTGGAAAGACCCCCTGGAACTGATGCAGAGTGATAGGAGCAGAATCAGAAGAACATTGTACACAGGACTGATATACTATAGTAAAATTCGAATACAATGGACTTCTGTACCAGCAGAAAACAATGACACAGGACAGCTCTGAGGGATTTATGGTATAGAACGCTACCTACATTCAGAGGAAGAACTACAGGAAAGGAAACATATAAGAAAAACAAATGCTTGAAAGCAGGGGCTGAGAAAGACATAATTGGGGATGTGGACTCGAAAGGACCACACCAATGCAAATATCAACAATTTGGAAATAGGTCTTGAACAAGGACACATGTTAAAACCAGTGGAAATAGTGTCAGCTATGGGTGGGGAAACAGTGGGGGGTGAAGGTGAAAGTAGGAACTTGAATCATGTAACCATGTTAAAAATGAATATTAAATGATTTTTTTAAAAAAAGTAAAAAAATGAAGTTTTCCAACACATAATATAATGTTTATCTTGGGGAAGATGATTAATAAATATTTTATTAATTTATTTTTTTCTAAATTTCAAAAATCACTTGTGATGATAAGTGAAGTTAAATTTTAAATTTACTGTAGAGGATGGATGATCTTTAATTCTACTCCAATATTCAGGGTCAGCATTCATGGTTTTAGAAGTGATATGCCGAATCATTCTCAATGAATGTCTATTGCCACGTAGCCAAAATTAAGGAATACCAATGGTCAAAGTAATTTAGGGTCCTATAATGTAGTGGAACAAGTAATTAAGCTGAAGAAGATAACTGAATTTAGACTAGGTTCTCATTCAGGATAAATATTCCAAAGCAAACTGAAAATATATTATAGAATACTAGATAAAACACTATTATTAGTTCCAGAAAAAAGTATGATTTAAAATCAGTCTCAGATTCCCCCAAACACTTATGTCTTCATGATGTGCTCCAGAAGTGTCAAACTTGCATCCTGTAAACTGAATTAGCATGCAAAAAAAATGAGTACAGGTGACCTGATAAAACACAATTGGGAAAAGTTTACTGAAATCTATAAAAATGATACAAAGTAAATCATGAAAATTTATAGTTTTCTATGAATGTGTAGGCTGCAGAGATCTGTTTCTATTTTAATTTGATACTGTTCATCTAGACAACTTTCTAAGATTATAAAATGGAGAAAACATGTCCCCTCCACCGGTATATATTTTCTTTTTTAATGATAAAATATTTTCCCAGATGACATGTCTATATAATTTTTAATAACCATTTTGGATACTTTGTGACCCATCTTCTTTCCCATTCTTTATTCCTTCTTCTTTCTACAAGACAGGTGATATAATATGTTACACATATGTTTTCATAGAATACACTTACACTACAGAAACATTTATGGAGGAAATAAAGTTAAGAATGATATGCTTTAATATGCCTTCAGACACCATAAGTTCCTTCTATGGCAGTGGATAGCATTTTCCATCATGTATCTCTTTACATTATGGATAATAGGGGTCATTCATAGTAGATCATCATACATTATTCTTGTTACTAGGTACAAAGTTCTTCTGGTTCTCTTCATTTCACTTTTAATCATTTCATAAAAATCTTTAAATAATGTTTTCAGTCATCTTATTCATAAGTTCTTTTGGCATAATAATACTTATTATCATTATTATTTTAAATTTTCCTTTATTTTATTTTAATAACAAATTTCCACATACATTTTTAAATATAATTCAAGTTGTCTCCCTTCCTTGTTCCTTCCCCTATGGCAGAGTTGACAAGCAATTCAGTCTGGATTATACTTGTATTCTCAAGCAAAACACATTTCCATATTACTCATTTTTGTAAGTGAATAATATATATATATATATATATATATATAATTTTTTTTATTTTGAGAAAAATTTTCCATGGTTACATGATTCATGTTTTTACTTTCCTTTTTGTGCCCTCAAACACCCACTTCACCCATAGCCAATGCACATTTCCTCCGGTTTTAAGATGTGTCATCAATCAAGGCTTATTTACATATTATTCGTAGTTGCATTGGCATGATCTTTTCCTGTCTAAATCCCCAATCATGTCCACATTAACCCAAGTGTTCAAGCAGTTGTTTTCCTTCTGTGTTTCCTCTCCTGTAGTTCTTCGGCTGAATATGAGTAGCATTTTTCCCAGTAAATCCCTCAGAATTGTCCTTGGGCACTGCATTGCTGCTAGTAGAGAAGTCCATTACATTCTATTTTACTCATTCTCTGTGTACAATGTTCTGGCTCTGCTCCTTTCGCTCTGCATCAATTCCCGGAGGTCATTCCAATTCACATGGAATTCCTCAAGGTTATTATTCCTTTGAGCAGAGTAGTATTCAATCACCAACATATTCCATAGTTTGTTCAGCCATTGCCCAATTGAAGGGCATCCCCTCATTTTTCACCTTGAAAAGCTCGGCTATAAATATTTTTGTACAAGTCTTTTTATCTATGATCTCTTTGGGGTACAAACCCAGCAATGGTATGGCTAGATCAAAGGGCAGGTGTTCTTTTATCTCTCTTTGGGCATAATTCAAAATTACCATCCAAAATGGTTAAATCAGTTCACAACTCAACCAGGAGTGCATTAATGTCCCAATTTTGCCACATCCTCTCCAGCAGTCATTTCTCTCCCCTGTTATTAATTTAGCCAATCTGCTAGGTGTGAGGTGATACCTCAGAATTGTTTTGATTTGTATTTCTCTAATTATTAGAGATTTTGAACACTTTCTCATTTCCTTATTGATACTTTTTATTTATTTATCTGAAAATTGCCTATTCATGTCCCTTGCCCATTTATCAATTGTAGTATGGATTTATTTTTTATACAATTGATTTAATTCCTTGTACATTTGAGTAATTAGACATCTGTCAGAATTTTATGTTATAAAGATTTTTCCCCGGTTTGTTGTTTCCCTTCTAATTTTGGTTGTATGGTTTTTGTTTGTACAATAAATTTTTAGTTTAATATAATGAAAATTATTTATTTTACATTTTGTAATTTTTTCTAACTCTTGTTTGGTTTTAAAATCTTTTCTTTCCCAGAGATCTGTCAAGTATACTATTCTGTGTTCACTTAATTTACTTACAGTTTCCTTCTTTATATTCAAGTCTTTCACCATTTCAGAATTCATCTTGGTGTAGGGTGTGAGATGCTGATCTAAACCTAATCTCTCCCATATTGTTTTCCAATTTTCCTAGCAGTTTCTGTTAAGTAGTGGATTTTTGTCCCAAAAGTTGGGCTCTTTGGGTTTATCATACACTGTTTTGCTGACAATACTTACCTCAAGTCTATTCCACTGATCCTCCCTTCTTTCTCTTAGCCAGTACCATAATATTTTATGACCACTGCTTTATAGTATAGCTTAATATGTGGTACTCCTAAGCCACCTTCTTTCACATTTTTTTTCATTATTTCCCTTGCTATTCTTGATCTTTTATTCTTCCAAATGAACTTTGTTATACTTTTTTTCTAATTCAGTAAAAAGTTTTTTGGTAGTTTGATAGGTATGGCACTAAATTAGTAAATTAATTTGATTAGAATGGTTATTTTTATTATGTTATCTCATCCTACCTATGAACAGTCAATATTTTTCCAATTGTTTAGATCTAGTTTTAATTGTTTGGAAAGTGTTTTGTAGTTGTGTTAGTATAATTCCTGTGTTTGTTTTCGTAGATAGGTTCCTAAGTATTTTTTGTTGTCTAGGGAGATTTTAAATGGTGTTTCTCTTTCTACCTCTTGCTGTTCTAATGTGTTGGAAACATACAGAAGTGCTGATGATTTATGTGCATTTATTTTGTACCCTCCAACTTTGCTAAAGTTGTTGATTTTTTCTACAAGCTTCTTAGTTGATTCTCCAGGATTTTTTAAGTAGACCATCATATCAGCTGCAAAGAGTAATAGCTTAGTCTGCTCATTGCCTATTTTAATACCTTCAATTTATTTTTCTTCTCTAATTGCTACTGCTATTGTTTCTAGTACAATGTTAAATAATAGAGGTAATAATGGGCATCCTTGTTTCATTCCTGATCTTACTGGGAATACTGCCAATTTGTCCCCATTGCATATGTTGTTTGCTGATGGTTTTAGATATGTACTGTTTATTATTTTAAGGAAAAGCCCTTCTTTTCCTATACTTTCTAGAGTTTTCAGTGGGAATGGTTGTTGCATTTTGTCAAAGGCTTTTTGGCATCTATTGAAATAATCATGTGATTTTTGTTGGTTAGACTGTTGATATGGTCAATTATGTGGATGGTTTTCCTAATATTGTGCCATCTTTGCATTCGTGGTATAAATCCCACCTGATCGTAATAAATAACCCTTGTGATCACTTGTTGGAGTCTTTTAGCTACTATTCTATTTAAGATTTTTGCATCTTTGTTCATTAAGGAGATTGGTCTGTAATTTTCTTTCTCTGTTTTTGATCTACCTGGCTTTAGGATCAGTACCATATTTGTGTCATAAAAGGAATTTGGTAGGACTCCTTCTCTGCTTATCATATCAAATAATTTGTATAGTATTGGGATTAGTTGTTCTTTGAATGTTTGATAGAATTCACTTGTGAATCCATCAGGTCCTGGCAATTTTTTCTTAGGGAGTTCTTTGATGGCTTGTTCAAATTCTTTTTCTGATATTGGATTATTTAAGTATTCTACTTCTTCTGCTGTTAATTTAGGCAATTTATATTTTTGTAAATATTCATCCATATCACCTACATTGCTATATTTATTGCCACATAATTGAGCAAAATAATTTTTAATGATTGCCTTAAATTCCTCTTCATTAGAGGTGAGGTCTCATTTTTCTTCTTTGATACTGTTTCATTTTCTTCTTTCCTTTTTTTTCATTAGATTGACCAGTACTTTGTCTATTTTATCTGTTTTTTCAAAATACCAGGTTCTAGTCTTATTTATTAATTCAATGGTTCTTTTACATTTGATTTTAATTTCTACTTTGTTTTTTAGTATTTCTAATTTAATTTTCATCTGAGGATTTTTAATTTTTTAATTTTCTAGTTTTTTAAGTTGCATGCCCAATTCATTAATCTCTGCCCACCCTAATTTGTTAATATATGCACTCCGTGATATAAATTTTCCCCTTAGAACTGCTTTGGCTGCATCCCATAGGTTTGGGTAAGACTTCTCATCTTTGTCATTGTCTTCAATGAAATTATTGACTGCTTCTCTGATTTGTTCTTTCACTTTTTTATTTTGGAGAATCACATTATTTAATTTCCAAATAGTTTTTGGTTTTCTCTCCATGTATTCTTACTAATAACTATTTTTATTGCATTATGATCTGAGAACTTTACATTTATTATTTCTGTTTTTTTGCATTTATTTGCTGTGTTTCTATGCCCTATTACATGGTCTATCTTGGTGAATGTTCCATTTGCTGCTGAAAAGAATATGTATTCCTTTTTGTCCCCTTTTATTTTTCTCCATATATCTATTAACTCTAATTTTTCACCTCTCTTATCTCTTTCTTATTTATTCTTTGGTTTGATTTATCTAGATTTGATAGGAGAAGGTTGAAGTCCCCCACTAGTATGTTTTTTCTATCTTTTTCATCCTTGAGTTCCACTAGCTTCTCCTTTAGAAATTTGGAAGCTATACCATTTGATGAATACATATTGAGTACTGATATTTCTTCATTGTTTATACTGCCTTTTATTAGGATGTAGTTACCTTCCCTATCTCTTTTAATCTCATCTATTTTTACTTTGGCTCTGTCAGAGGTCATGATGGCAGCCCATGCATTCTTTTTCTTATTTGAATTCCAATAGATTTTGCTCCATATTCTCGTTTTCACTCTATACATGTTTGTCTCATGTGTATTTCTTGTAGACAACATAAAGTAGGATTTTGATTTCTAATCTACTCTGCTATTTGATTCCTTTTTATGGGCGAGTTCATCCCATTCATATTCAGAGTTAAAATTATCATCTGTGTATTCCCAGACATTTTGATTCTCTTGCCTTAACCTGTCCTATCTTCTTTCACTATTTCCTTCTATATTTGCCAATACCTTCTTTTTTCTTGGGATACAAATTGATTGAACTTACTGGGTCCCTTAAAGTGAAGAATTTTTCCCCTCCCCCCATTCTCTTAATTACCTTATGATGATTCTCTTGAGTTCTGGGTTTTGGCAGCAAACTCTCTGTTTAAATCTGTTTTTTTTTCTTGATGAATGTTTGGAAGTCCTCAATTTTATTGAATGACCAAAATGTTCCCTGCAATAATACAGTCAGTTTTGCTTGACAGTTGATTCTTGATTGTAGACACAGTTCTCTTGCTTTCTGGAATATTGTGTTCCATGTCTTCTGGTCCTTCAATGTAGATGCAGCCAGATCCTGTATTATCTTAACTGTGGTTCCCTGATATCTGAATGACTTCTTTTTAGCAGCTTGTAATATTTTTCCTTGGTCTGATAGTTTTTTAATTTGGCTATAATATTCCTGGAAATTGTCAGTTGTGGGTTAAATGTAGGAGGTGATCTGTGGATTCTCTCAATTTCCACTTTTCTCTCTAGTTCGAGAAATTCAGGGCAATTGTCTCTGATAATTTCTTGTAGGATGCTATCCAAACTTTTTCTTTTATCATGATGTTATGGTAAACCAATAATTCTTTTTTTTTTCACCCTTAACTTCTGTGCATTGGTTCATAGGTGGAAGAGTGGTAAGGGTGGGCAATGGGGGTCAAGTGATTTGCTCAGGGTCATACAGCTTGGAAGTGTCTGAGGCCAGATTTTAACCTAGGACCTCCTGTCTGTAGGCCTGACTCTCAATCCACTTAGCTACCCAGCTGCCCTAAACCAATAATTCTAACTTTCTTCTCCAGATCTTTGGTTGAATCAATGAGGTGTTTCATATTCTCCTCAAATTTTTTATTTTTAAATTTTTGTTTAATATATTCTTGCTGCCTTGTGAAGTCATTTGCTTCTAGTTGTTGAGTTCTGTTTTTTAAAGACTGAATTTCATCTGTGGCTTTTTGGTCATCCTTCTCCTTCTGGTCTGTTTTTCTTTATAGATCATATTTTGCCTTCTTTGCTTCATTTTCTAGCTGGCCAATTCCGGCTATTAAGACTTTATTTTCTTGTTTTAGTTCATGTATTTCCTTTTTCAAATTGTATTTAGCCTCTCTTGCCTCTCTTGATTGCTTTTTGAGTTCCTGAAGTTCTGGAGTTAATTGAATTTTGAGATCTTCCAAAGCCTACATCCAGTAGCTGGAACTACTTCCTCTTCTTCTATTTCATTTGCTATTTTCACTTCTTTGAAAGAAACTGTCAGTTGTCATTTCTTTTCTCTTTTTCTGTTGCTTACTCATATTTTCTCCTTTTTTGTTCTGCTAGTTTGAGCAGATGTACTTAATGATCTTTGATGAAAGATCTTCCCCAGCTGGTAATGGAGGTTTGTATTTACTTTATTTACTTTCTATGCCCTCTGAAGAATTCTTGCTTGTATAATTGATGTTATTAAGCCTGTATTGATTGAATTAATTTGTACTTCTTAGTCTGGAGGCTGAAACCTCAAGAGGAGGAAAAAAAAGAAAAAGAAAAAATCTTGGTGGGGACAAGAAGGAGCATTTTTGCTGAGCTGATCTGTCCAGCAGTGGGGTCCCCCTGTGCTGTCCTTGTGTTTGATCTGGTTTTCTTTCCTCTTGAAGCCCTTTGTTCTCTATCTTGTTATAAGGAAGTCAAGCTCTCTGTGGTCTGAGGTTTGTCTCTCTCTAAGCCACCATCTTCTGGGTGTTTTTGCTGTGTTTCTCTGGTTTTCTCCTCCAGTCATCTCTCCAGTGCCTGTGTTCAACTCCCCAAGTCTGGAGCCAGCAAGGACCTCTCTCCCGGGCCAGTCCACCCACCAGCCCTGAGATTTCCAGGGCCCCTGGAGACTCTGCACAGCACATGGGGGAGGTGTCCTGGGATTCTCCTTCTAAGCCCTCAGACCCAAATGTTCAAGAATTGAAGCCTTTTTCTTGGCGTGCCTGTTTAGTTTTGCTGCAGTAGGGTTCCTCCTGCTCTGTTCCATTATTAGATTTGGTCCTCTTTCTTCTTGAAGTGCATTGTTTTATATCTCAGTGTCCTTTCTACAAATGCAAAAATTGTCCCTATCCTATAACTCTATGATCTAGATATGGTATCTTTATATGGCACTATAGTTTTAGAGCTTGAAGGCATTTTAAAGTTTCTCTAAGTCAACTATCTATTTTTTTATACATTAAAATAATTAAGATTATATTAGAATGTTAAAATGTTCATGTGTGGCCACACATTAGAGCATGTCCATAAAAATGAATAACTAGGACAGGGAGCACAGCAGCAGAAGAAATTAATCCAATAAGTCAAAGATAGGAGATGCCTGAATTTCCTTCAAAAATTACAAAGCTTTTCTTCATGACCTTAAATTTCAGTAAAAACGTGTTTCTGTTTGTCTGTGAGACATGGAACACAATTTCATAATAAAAATGAAATCACACAGAGAGTAATGGAAAGATATCTAGAAGGTGTAATTGACATGCAGCACAAAATAAAGGAAGAACTTTATTTTTTTTAAACCCTTATCTTCCATCTTGGAGTCTATACTATGTATTGGCTCCAAGGCAGAAGTGTAGTAAGGGTAGGCAATGGGTGTCAAGTGACTTGCCCAGGGTCACACAATTGGGAAGTGTCTGAGGTCAGATTTGAACCTAGGACCTCCTGTATCTAGGCCTGGCTCTCAATCCACTGAGCTACCCAGCTGCCCAGCTGCCCCTGAAGGAAGAAATTTAAAGAAGAATAAGACATTGAAGGATAGGCTTAGATCCCTGCAAGTAATTTGGCTGATCAGCTGCCCTGGTTGCTGCCACTCTCTCAGGGAAGGGAAGAAGCTCACATTGAGGTCTATACTGGGTCTCACAACTCTCTAGATGGCTATCACATCCTTATCACCTGCTTTCAGAACTGGTGATGGCCATTTTCCTGCTAGTGAAGAATCTGCTGCTACCTTCTCTGTCTTTTCATGTAGTGAGAGGATAGCAAACCCTAAAACTTTGATTAGAGGGAGGTAGAGATATTTATGTTCTTCAGTGCCTTTGGAAAGATGAAGAACTAGAGATGGATGATCTTAATAATCTGTGAATCTCACCCCCAAAATGGGCCCTTAATATATCAAGTACTTTCCTGACAAGGTAATTGATAAAGAGATGGAGTGGGATAAACATGTTACTTAAATTATGAATTTCATTGCATATTGGTCTAATCCAGTGATTCCCAAAGTGGGTGCTACTGCCCCCTAGTGGGTGTTGCAGTGGTCCAGGGGGGCAATGCTAGCCACACGTGCATTTATCTTTCCTATTAATTGCTATTAAAATTTAAAAAAACTATTTTTTTTTCTGGAAAAGGGGTGGTAGGCCAAAAAAAGTTTGGGAACCACTGGTCTAATCAGTGCCAGTCATTTGTTCCTATATCTAATGCTTCTGTCTGTGCTAGACTCTCCCTCATGTACAAGTATACAGGACTGAATTTTGGGAAAGTAGTTATTGGGAGCTACCTGATATTAGTATACAACATAAAATGTTCAAGTTGCTTCTCACTGATGAGCTTCCTACTCTGATCCTTTTCCAGGGGTGTATGGAGGTGATGTGGGGACCCCAGATTGACAAAACAGGTCAAAATGCATCTTTAATATTCTCTGAGGATAATGTAATTTGAGAGTTCAGTGATCCTTGAGGAGTTTAAACTGAGGCTGCAGGCCCTCAAAGACAGCCAGATGAGGAAAGCAAGAAAAACAAATAAGACTTGTGCTCTGCCAATAGTCTCCTTCCATCTTGTTTTTTCCTGCTTATCTTTTCAGGGCCTACACTTACTTTGAATGAAGGCTTTTATAGGATGTTGCCTTTTGGTATTTTTATTTGTTTGGAATATATATTTGGAATAGACCTGAAAATAGGCCCAAGATTGTTAGGGGAGGAGTTAACAATGATATACAAGATAATGTCTTCCATGGCCAAATATCTACCCCTCCCAATTTGATTAACCATATCAGGAAATGGGGAAAAAAAGCAAATGTTATTCATGGAGGGAGGAAATTTTCTTCTACATGTCAACACTTTTTGATTGATAGAAAGAACAGAGAATGGGCTAATCCAGGTATCACATGCCTTCATTATCCTTTGGTTTCAGAGTTCCTTCCAGAGGGCAAATAGAGAACCCATTATACTAAATAAGTTTGAGCTCACAGGCACCTCTATATAGCTCTTCAGCTTCATTCATCTCACTTCCCTTAAGTCTCTATGGCCTTCCGATTATTGTTAATTAACATTTGATGAGTTTTTCTGTCTTGATTTTGATTTAAGTACTAGAAAAAATCCATTCACAACAGGTTTCTTACCCTCAGAATTGGAAAGAAGGGATAAAGTTGATTTAGGGAGAGATTTCATTAATTACAATAATTCTTCCCTTTGAGCCAAGGAGAACCAAGAAAAAGACCCTTTTGGTCTTGGAGACTGAAAGAGAAAAACAAAGGGTAACATAAAAGTTTCATTGACACTTTTTATTGACATACTAGGTTTTTATATGATCTTCATTTCTTTTCAACCCCAAATCATTCTGCATTCCTCAATATTGAGCAAATACAAAGAGCAGTCCTAATTTTTAAATGAAAAGTAGCATAAAGAAATAATAGGAATTTTATGGCATGAAGATGCTTAATTAGAAATCTTGTACCCTTGAACTCCATCTCCCAGTACCCCACTTTCCTCCTGTCTTTACATGCTGATGTAGGCAGGATATAAAATCTCCATTTTTCTGCCTCTCTTCCTCTTGTCTTCCTGTCATGGCTTTGGTGGAGCGGGCTTTTTGAGCAGGTAGATTAGCTTTGGCATGTGGTCTTATTTTATTAGAAAATTACTTTTTTATTCCTTTACTTTAGTGATTATTAATAAATGTTATAAAATATAATATTTTGAGTTATTGTGTATTAATTTTTAAGCTTACAAAAAGAAGGTGGCCTTCTCACCAGTAAGAGACAAGGTATGTCAGATGCACAGCAAGAGTGTTCCCTCAATAGCTTTGCTATATCAGGAGAAAATAAGGACTCTAATATATATTATTTGGACCCCTTCTTTTGAAATTAGAGAATGACATGGAGAAAAACTATGCAGGATGGGCACTGGTGTTCATTAATGGAATGAATTGCCAAATCCATGGATTTCAGATGCAATTGAATTGTTAATAGTGTTGTAAGCTTACTGATGGTTTAGCAGTAACACCATATAAATGCCTTAAATATGTTTATAATAACACTCTAAATTCCTATAAACATGGAAAACCAAATTTAATGGAGCCCATGTGTTCACTTTTGTGATACACACTTAAAAGAGAAATCGTGAATTGAGCTCATGCTATTCTATCAATTAATGATTCTTCACTTTCTTTTTTAAATAATAAAACAGTCAAAGTCTGTTCCTTTAAAGTGAATATTGAAACCATAGATTAACAAATCATATTGAGCCCCTGAGTAGTTCCACTTGAAAAGTCTGACACCTTTTCCCATTACTAACTTTACCGAGTTTAATAGTATTTTGAACTTATTTATAATTAATGTAGTCATTACATTTTTGACATAAGTTCAGAAAAATGTAAATGCCTATTACTAAATGAAATAAATAGGGGAAAACTCAATGATCTTTTACATTGATTAGAAATATAACAAGATAACATAATTCTATTGCAAAATAGAATACATTTTTAGGAATATTCCTGGAATTTACCATTTTATCATAAGCCAGTTATACTTTACAAATGGAGTAGAAAACCTTTGTATTGATAACTCTTAAAAAATTATTTCAAATAGAATATTCAAATCATTGCAATGTATGGCCCAATTAGTTTAATTACTATTATATTATGATAAAAATGGAAATAAAAAGATATGACTTACATTCTTTCTTATGGCTTTTGATTCTTCTGATATTGATATAGTATCCCTTTTTTATACAAACATACTTATATATCAACATATATGTATGTAAATATTTGTGTATGTATTTACACACTTGTATGCATATGTGATTCTATACATACACATATTATTGAGAGAATAATTAAATGAGTTTCACTGAATAGTGTAATTGTAGCTAAGAAGCACAATTCTATTTAACTTTTGTTGTTATTTTTATTCTGTGCATACTCTTTTGTGAGGCAGCATGGCATAGTAAAAGGAAGTTATAAGTTCAAATCCTGCATCTTACACATTCTGGCTATTTTTCTTTGATAGGTCATTTAGTATTTAATTTCTCTAATCTAGGAAACTCTCTGAAACTAGGATTTTCACATAAGGTCAGATCTGCATTGGTTGAAAAAGTTGAAATCATCAGAGAATTCTACATACTAATTAAAGGCCCAGTTAATCCACATATTCTCTTAAAGGAAATTTTGATGATTCTTACTGTTTTTTTTTCTTTATTAATGTACAGGAGAAAACAAACAGTTTGATTTTTTCAAAGACAAAATTATTCATTGCTATTATTAACAAAGAAAATTTAATCAATTACATATTCATTCCTAAGAATATCCTGCAGGATATTAATACAATTTGTTCAATTCCTTTTTGTTAAGTTCTGTTTAAGTCCTTTATAATTAGGAGCTTGAAATATAAAATGTTCAACAGCAATTTCGACAATGTGTCAGATGACTAACCAGGCTAATTAATTAAACTACTGTAAACTAATTATGGTGAATTAATATTTTCCAAAATAAGTAAATAGTCAGTGAAAGGAAAATATGATGAAGTAAAATAATAGACATGTAAAGAAATAAAGTCAACCTCTTGGTTTCCAAGAAATTCCAAAAGATTCATGGAGAGAATAGGAATTCAGGGTCCCTTTAGAAAACTAGAATTCAGGCCTTTATTGGGGAAGGGAAAAGTTAGGGAGATAGAATGGAAGATCAAAATATATAGACATTGACTCATAAACAGAAATTGAGTGTGTGTATGTGTCTGTGTGTGTGTGTGTTTGTGTGTGTGTGTGTGAGAGAGAGAGAGACGGACAGACAGATGGACAGACAGACAGGGAATTAATGAAAAAATATGAAGGAAAGAGATCTAACTCTATCAGATCTCAAACTGCAGTGTGAAACAGTAATTATCATAAAAATGTAGTATTGACTAAGAAATAGAGTAATGGATTATTAGAATAGATTTGGTAATCAGTACATGACAGATTAGTTTTGAATAAGCCCAAAGATCCAAGTTTTGAGGAAAAAACTCATTAATTCAATGAAATTCCTGGGAAAACTGGCAGAAACTAGTCAATGTCCAGCATCTCACACTATACACCAGAATTAAGTAAAAAAGGATACTTGATCTAGAAAAAAAGGGTGACACCATAAGCAAATTATTGCAACATGGAAAATTTTCAATACATTCAATTTAAAAGGTTTTGAACAAACAAAACCAGTGCAACCAAGATTAGAAGGAAAACAAAAAAAAATTGGGAAAAATTGCTACATCAAATGTGTCTGACTAAAATTTCATTTCTCAAGTTTATAGAGATAAATGAGTCAAATTTATATGAATATAAAAATTATCCACCTGAAAAATGATAAAAAAAAAGAATGGTAACAGTTCTCAGAGAAAGAAATTAAAACTAGCCATAGTCATATGAAAAAATACTCTCAAACAGTATTGATTATGGAAATTAAGTATAAAATAATTCTGACATACCACCATATTGATTACCATAACATATAGTAAAATTATAAATGTTGGAGTGGATGTGGGAAAATTGGGACATTAAAACTGTAGGTGGAATTGTGAACTGATGGGACCATTCTGGAAAACAACATGGAAGAAGAATAAAAGGGTCATAAAACTATGTATACCCTTCAACCCAGCAATATCACTAGTGAGTCTATATTCCAAAGATATCAGAGGAAAGGGGAAAGGACCTACCTGCATCAAAATATTTTTAACAGCTCTTTTTGTAGAAGAAAAGAATTGGAAAGAGAGGAAAGTAGTCTGTCACTTAAGAAATAGCTGAACAAATTGTGCTGTGTGGTTGTAATTCAATACTATTACACCACAAGAAATGATAAACAGAATCAGTTGAGTAAAACATAGAAAGATTTTTATGAATTCAAAGAAAGTGAAGTGAGCAGAACAAGGATAAACAATGTATATAGTGACAGTTACAGAAATATCATACTATGCTCAATTGTGAAGGACTAAATAATTATCAGCAAAGCAAGTTTCCAAGGTAAGTGCAAGAGACTCATGATAAATATGCTATCCACAGCCAAAGAAGGAACTGTTGGAGTTGACTGCAGTTCAAAGCATGATATCCTATTAATTATTTTCTTCAGGAGATTTGTATTATTGATATGTCTTCTATCATAATATTAGCAATATGGAAATAAATGTTGCATTAAAATACTTATTGAATCTTTATCAAATTATGTAACATCCTTGGGGAACTGAGGGAGGAAGAGAGAAAATCTTAATCCTAAAATGTCAGAAAAGAATTGTCAAAAATCATTTCTCCGTGTAACTGAAAAAAAATTAATTAAAAGAAAAGAAAAATAACCTTTGATACTCCTAACCTCAAAGGGAGGTTCTCCCTTACCTTTATTACTTTGATTTAAACTTATACTCTTTTAATTAAAAAGGTATTGACATGTTATTTGAAAAATAAGTAGAGGGATAGATAGAAATCTACATAATTAAAGCATTAAATAAATATTTGCTTATGCCAGGCACTACATTTTGGATACAAATAAAAGCATGGAAGACAGTTCATGTTCTCAAGAAGCAAAACATTTATGGAGAAGTATATACATACATATATATATATATGTATGTACTTCTATATATATATGTATGTATATACTTCTCCATAAATATATATATATATGTATATATATAT
>NC_058130.1:532522448-532652488 GCF_016433145.1 Gracilinanus agilis | reverse complement strand
GGGGGGAGATAGTTTCTATGTGAGAAAAAAGAGTTCTGTAAAGAACATCAAGTTTAAAAAGGGTTATTAAAATCACAGCCAGTAATAATGAAGGATATTTTTCTTGAAAGTTCGAACCTGGCACAACAGCTTTCTAGGACTTGACTGAAATATCTTCTATTTACAGCTTTGTGTGTATGTTTTTTTAATATATGCACACACAAAATATATATATATGTGTGTGTGTATATGTGTATATATATATATATATATATATATATATATAATAACTGAAAAGAAGAGTTGTGGCAGAAGGTTTGGGCAGCGGATGTGTGATTAAAGTCAATAAGGTAGACTATAGTCAAAATTTAATGTGTAGAAGATGAAGGTTATGACCATTGTTTATGTAATTTGGTGAGTAAATGAATATAATCAGGATGCCATTGTTCACAAAACAAAACAAAACTAAACTAATCAATTTGAATGTTTTAGGTCCTCTTAATGATAATAAAACTGGATTGAAAAGTGAGCATGATAATTTAAATTCTATGAAAGAGTGAATTGATGCTGTTTGGACTTCCAGTTTAAAATGGTCCCAGAGTAGAAGCAAGTCTCTTCCTCTCTTCTCCATCAATTGATATAAAGTGCTTCAAAAGGAAAAAAGCCAAAATCAGATGAATGAAGGGGGTCCACAATAAGGTACAGCATTGAATGTAGGCAGATAATGGGCATTTCCACAATAAAAGGTGTCAAAATTACTAAAGCATGAGCTCATCACCCTATCCCAACCTATGGCACAAGAATTGGTGTGAGAGAGGGGCAAACTCTGGGTTCTCGAGGATCTGGTTGAGGACATCACAGACTTATCCATGAAAGCAGCAAGACTTAGGACCCCAGAAAGCTGAGGAAACCTGGAGGAGATTGGGCATGGAAATTGGGCAGACAGCAGACAGTTGCAGAGACCTGAAAAATAGCCTGAGGGCAAAACACTCTCTGGAGCTCAATAAAAAGAATTGCCTAACTTCCTTGCTCAGACTGCTGCAGAGTAATTGCTATGTTCTCAGGGGCTGGCTGAGGATACCACATATTTACCTCAGAAAGTAGTGGCTGAGGAAGGTTGAAGAAATGTGGAGATTGAGTGTTGAGATTAGGAAGAAGGGATTGCCCACAGCAGACACAGGGGAGACTCAAAAAAAGCCTCAGGACAAAACCCTCTCTGGAGCTCAATACAAAGATTACCCACTTTCCTCACTCAGACTTCTGATAGCCACCAACACCCAAGAACTACAATCCATAACTACCAAAAATAAAAAACAAAACAAGAAAAAAGCATGACCCTAGATAAGATGCAGAAAAATTTCAGACTACAAAGGAGACAGCATAAAATGACAGAAAGGTCAACACATCTAAACATTCCAAAAAAATGGAAATTGGTCACAAGCTCTTCAGGAACAGAGATTTAAAATTATGCACCAAATTAGAAAGATAGAAGAAACTTGGCAAGAAAAGAGTGAAATAGTTGAAAAGTAAAATAACAATTTAAAAAAACAGAAACTCCCACTTGGAAAAAGAGCCCCCCCAAAAAAAAATTAAATGATAAGCAATTTGGAGACCAGAATTGAATAGTTGGAAGCCATGAAAAACAGGATAGACCAAACCAAAAAGAAAAATCAAAAGATCATAGGTGAAAACCAGTCTTTAAGGACCAGAATTGTACAATTAGAAGCTAATGGTCTCATAACATGGCAAGAATTAATAAAGCAATATTAAAGAATGAAAAAATAGAAGGAAACATAAAATATCTCACTGAGAAGATGACAGACATGGAAAACTGGTCAAGAAGAGACAGTTTGAGAATCATTGGTTTACTTGAAAGCCAAGAAATAAACAAAAACCATGACATTAAACTACAAGAAATTATCCAAGAAAACTTCCCTTATTTCTTCCACAAGAGGATAAAATAGACATTGAAAGAATGCATAGATCACCCTATACATTAAATTCTCAAAAGAAAACTCCCTAGGAATGTAATCGCCAAATTCAAGACCTTCTAATCAAAGGAGAAAATATTACAAGAAGCCAGAAAGAGACAATTCAGATATCAATGAGCACCAATCAGAATTACACAGGATCTGGCAGCCTCTACACTAAAGGACCACAAGGTTTAAAATTTGATATTAAGAAAGGGAAGAAAATTGGGTCTACACAACAATGCAACTATCAATAATATGGAAATCAGTCTTGATTGATAGCACATGTTGAAACCAGTAGAAATGCGTGTTGGCTGTGGGAGGGATGAAGAGGTGGTGAAAGGGAAAGTAAAAACATGAATCAATAATCATGGGAAATTTTTTTTTTAAAAAATAAAATGTTAAAATTTTAAAAAATTTTAAAAAGAGAGAATTGGGTCTACAACCAAGGATCACCCACCCATCAAAATTGACTAAATATTTCCAGGGGAAAGTATGGGCAATTAACAAAATAGAAGATATCCAAATATTTATAAAGAAAAGACCAGAACTAAATGGAAAATTTGATGTCCAAATACAAAAATCAAAAGAAACATGTAAAGGTAAATAAGAAAGAGAGAGGGGATTTTTTTCTTTTTTTAAGGGCTTCAATGAGGTCATTTGCTCATATTCCTAAATGGGAAAAAATGTTATTTACAACTGTCAAAAACTGTATTCACTATTATAGTACTTAGAAGAATTATTCAAAGGGAGAGGTTGGAGTACTAAGTGGTTTAAGATGACATGCAAAAAAAAATGAGGGGAATAGAAGATGGCACCAAGAGAAACTTAAAGGAATAAGAAAAATAAGATAATCTGTACCACATAAAGAGGCACATCGGAGGGGGAGGGGGAAGAATATTATTACAAGCAGGAGAGGAATAGAGTGCTAACAGGTAATATTTAAACCTTAGTCTCAGTGGAATCAATTCTGGGAGGAAAGAGCATCTAGATCTATTGGGGAATTGAATTCTATTTTAAACAACACAGAAATTGAGAGGGAAAAACCAAGGAGGGGCAGTGGGGCCAGGACTAACAACAGGAAGGGAAATAGAAGGGGGAGGGAATTTAATAGACTCTAAAGAAAAATAAGAGGTGAATAAGGAGAGGGTGAAGACGGAAGTAAAATAAGGGTGAGGATTAGGGGGACTGATTAAGAGCAAAACACTGGTGTAGAAGGAAATAGTGAAAGAAGAAAGGGCAGTACTAGGAGAGGAAATAAAAATAATGGGGACTACCCATGTGGTAATCATGACTCTGAATGTGAATGGGATGAATTTACCCATAAAACAAAAACAAATAGCAGAGTGGATTAGAAACCAAAATCCCACCATAAATTGTCTATAAGAAATACACATGAGGCAGGTAGATACACACATGGTAAAAGTAAAAGGCTGGAGCAAAATCTAATGGGCATCAACTGAGAAAAAGAAGGCAGGAGGATTTATACCAGGAATGCATGGATAGTTCAATAGTAGGAAAACCATCCACATAGCTGACCATATCAATAAGCAAACCAACAAAAATCACATGATCATATCAATAGATGCTGAAAAAGCCTTTGAAAAAATACAACACTCATTTCTTTTGAAAACACTTGAAAGTATAGGAATAGAAGGGTGTGTTCTAAAAATAATGAACAGTATATATATATATAAAACCATCAGTAAGCACCATCTGCCATGGGGATACATTAGAAGTCTTACCAATAAGATCAGGAGTGAAACCAGGGTGCCCATTATAAACTCTATTATTTAACATTATATTAGAAACATTAGCAGTAGTAATTAGAGAAGAAAAAGAAATTGAAGGTATTAAAATAGGCAATGAGAAGATGAAACTATCACCCTTTGCAGATGATAAGGTGGTCTACTTAAAGAATCAGAGAATCAACTAAGAAGTTAGTGGAAATAATCAACAACTTTAGCAAAGTTGCAAGATACAAAATAAATCCACATATATCATCAGCATTTCATTATATTTCTAAAAAAAAGAAAGAGCAATTACATTTAAAATCACCCTAGACAATATAATATACTTAGGGATCTATCCGCCAAGACAAACACAGGAATTATATGAACACAACTATGAAACACTTTCCATAGAAATAAAACTAGATCTAAGCAATTGGAAAAAAATTAATTGCTTATGAGTAGGACGAGGTAACATAATAAAAATGACAATTTTATCCAAATTAATTTACTTATTTAGTGCCAAACCTCTCAAACTACCAAGAAACTTTTTTAATGAATTAGAAAATAAAACTATAAAAAATTCATTTAGAAGAACAAAAGATCAAGAATATCAAGGGAAATAATGAAAAAAAAAGGTGAAGGAGGGGGGCCTAGCAGGACCAGATCTTAAACTGTACTATAAAGCATTGGACATTGGGTAACAATTTGGTACTGCTTAAGAGACAGAAGGGAAGATCAGTAAAAGAGACTTGGAGTAAATAACCTCAGCAAGAGAGTGTATGATAAACCCAAAAAGCACAGCTTTAGGGACAAAAATCCACTATTTGACAATAACTGCTGGAAAAATTGGAAAACAGTATGGAAACATTAGGTATAGATCAACATCTCACATGTTACACAGACATAAATTCAGAATGGATGAATGACCTGAATATAAATTAGGAAACTATAAGTAAATTTGGTGACCATAGAATAGTTTACCTGTCATATCTATGGGAAAGGAAGGATTTTAAGATCAAGCAAGAGTTAGACAAAATGTAAAATAAAAAGTTTTGATTATGTTAAATTAAAAAAATTTTGTACAAACAAAACCAATGCAACCAAAATTAGAAGGGAATCAACAAATTGGCA
Source organism: Gracilinanus agilis (assembly GCF_016433145.1). Taxonomy (NCBI): domain Eukaryota; kingdom Metazoa; phylum Chordata; class Mammalia; order Didelphimorphia; family Didelphidae; genus Gracilinanus; species Gracilinanus agilis. The sequence goes on along the minus strand of NC_058130.1, from coordinate 532,647,675 downwards.
AAAATATTCATAACGAAAAATCTGACAAAGGTTTAATTACTCAGATTTATAAGGAGCTAAATCAATTTTACAAAAAAGCAAGCCATTCAACAATTGATAAATGGACAAATACATGAATAGGCAATTTTCAATTAAATAAATCAAAACTATCAATAAGCACATGAAAAAGTGTTTTCAATCTCTTATAATTTGATAAATGCAAATCAAAACAACTCTGAGATACCACATCACACCTAGCAGGTTGGCTAAAATGACAGCAAAGGAAAGTAATAAATGTTGGAGGGGATGTTGCAAAATTGAGATATTAGTGCAATGCTAGTGGAGTTATGAATTGATCCAACCATTCTGGAGGGCAATTTGGAACTATTCCCAAAGAGCTTTAAAAGACTGTCTGCCTTTTGATCCAGCCATATCACTGCTAGATTTATACCCCAAAGAGATTATAAGGAAAAAGACTAGTAGAAAAATATTTATAGCACACTCTTTATGGTGGCAAAAAATTAGAAAAAGTGGATGCCTTTTGATTGGGGAATAGCTGAACAAATTGTGGTATCTGTTGATGATAGAATACTATTGTGCTGAAAGGAATAATGAACTGCAGGAATTCCATGTGAACTGGAACAAGCTCTAGGAATTGATGAAGAGTGAAAGGAACAGAACCAGGAGAATCTTACACACAGAGATGGATACACTGTGGCACAGTCGAATCTAATGGACTTCTCTACTAGCAGCAATGCAATGATCCAGGACAACTCTGAGGGACTTATAAGAAAGAACGCTATCCACATCCAGAGAAAGAACTATGGGACTAGAAACACAGAAGGAAACAACTGCTTGATCCCATGGGTCGATGAGGATATGATTGGGATGTAGACACTAAACAATCACTCTAATACAAGTATTGATAATATGAAAATAGTTCTTCAACAGTGATACATGTGCAACGCAGTGGAAATGCTTATTGTCTGTGGGAGGGGAGTTGGAGGAGAGGTGGCAAAGAACATGAATCATATAACATGGAAAACTATTCTAAAGTAATTAAATTAAATTATTCAAATCACAAAAAATATAAAAAATAAATATTCCATTGATAATGATGTCTAGCCATCCTATAGAAAACTTCCTTTTTCTAAGGTTTCTCAAATTTTCTTCTTTCCTAGCTCTTTTCCCAATTATTATTATTCTTGTATAATCTCCATGTTTTTGTCATGTATGACTTTCCCTCCTGAAGTAGAAGAAGACAAAGATAGGTGAAAAAATAGGACTCTTTACCTGGGCATTCAATCATACTTTATTAATCAGATCATGTAGATAATATCCTCATAAAACAGATCATCACCACTCTGACATTTTAAATGATTAAATAGGATTCTTACATACTAGACTAAACAAGGTATCCTCTCTGCCCAGTAATAAGCAATGTATTGCCTTCTGTATTGATCTTTTGGTAAAATTCCAACTCTCTATCCAATAAGAATTTTTCATGTGTCCCAGTAAATTTGTTCCAATCCCATGTAAGGGGGAACAAAGAGACAAGTATTAATTGGGAACAGACTAGCATCACAAGTGGCTTTTTAAGTTTTAAACTAAAGTAATTTGCCACATAATTGGATAACTTGTTTATTCCAAAATTATCAATAAAGATGTTTATAATATTTTTGTGTTCATTGATTTCAGAGGGATTGCATATGTTTGTTTATCTTTTTAAATAATACAAATATACCAAAGTTCTGAGGGTGGAGTGAAATGGCAGAGAAATACTCAACCAAGCTCTCCCAACTTCTCCCCCCAAATAGCTATAAAATAATACCTCAAATGTAATTCTGGAGTAATAGAGGTAACAAAAGATCAGAGTGAGACACTTTTCCAACCCAAGACAATATTAGATAATAGAAAGAGATATTTATGATAGGTGGGTGGAGGCTAGTCTCTAATTCATATGAAAGAAAAACTAATGGTGAGATTAGGCAGTGAAGACAGAAATAGTAACAATTTTGAGAGCTCCATAGACATATATGGAAAGGAGACCTTGTAAATGGTCAGAAAGAGATGAAAAATTATCATTGTGATATCACTATATGTAGGATAAGATACTATGTGGAAACTCCTTTGGCAAAACTCATTTCTGAGCCATAGGTCAAAGGCAGAGAGGAGTACTTCTGTTTAAAACTGAGTGGAAGATATGAGGGGCATTATAACTTTCAGCTCAAGTAATCAGGGACTTTGAGGAACCATATCATTTCTGGTTCTAAAAGGAGAGGAGCCCTGAGGAGCAGGAACAATTATAATTCCAAGGGATCAGAAAGTAAAGACCAGAGCACAGACTGTGGGAAAATGATTATCACTGAATATAGCTTAAGAAGAGATTTTTTATAATTGTTTTCTGGCATTTTGCAATCCATGTTTTCTACTTGCCTTGAACCTCTCCCTTACCCCAATAAAACAGGTGATAGGATATAGGTTGTTCATGTGTTACATATTTTCACATTCATCATATTGTGAAAGAAGATATCTGCCATTTGTATATTTGACAAAATTTCTTTTGTGAGTAAAGTGAAGAATGGTATATTTAAATCTGCATTCAGATTCCATCAGTTCTGTCTATAGAAATGAATAGCCTTTGTTACCATGAGTCCTTTGGAGCTGTCCTGAATAATTGCATTGTTGATAATGGTTAATTCATTGCTGGATGACCATAGTACTCTATTGCTGTTAGTTTATACAAAATTCTCCTGGTTCTTATCACCAAACTTTGCATCACTTCATATAATATTTTCCAGGTTTTTGGTGACAAACTAATTTTTCATTTCTTACATTACAATAGTATTTCATTATGATCATATGCTATAATTTTTTTTCAGTCAGTTCCCAATTGGTGGACATCACTACAATTTTCAGTTCTTTGCCACCTGAAAAAGAGATACTAGGAATATTTTTGTACAAGTAGAACCTCTCCCCTCTCACTCTGATCTCTTTGGGATACAGATCTTGTAGTAATATTGTTGGGTCAAAGGGTATGCTCAGTTTTATAGCTCTTTGGACATGGTTCCAAATTGCTCTCCAAAATTTTTTTATCAGTATCTACCAACAGTGTGTTAGTGTCCCAATTTTTCTATATCCTCTCTTACATTTCTTATTTTATTTTTTAGCATATTAGCCAGCTTGAGAGAGAAGTATGAGGTGGTACTGAGGATTTATTTTAATTTGAATTTCTCTAATAACAATTTGGAGCATTTTTAATATGACTAAATGTTATTTTAATTTATTTGTCTGAGAATTACCTTTTCATATACTTGACTATTTCTCATTTGGAGAATGCTTTGTATTCTTATAAATTTTAATCAGGTCTCTATATGCTTAAAAAATTAGGCATTTCTCAGAGACATTTGTTATAAAATTTCCCATAGTTCGTTGTTTCCCTTCTAATTTTGGATTATTTGTGTGTATATAAGGAGAGAACTTAAGAATTAAGAAAACATTACCAAAGAAAAAACCTAGACATATTCAAGTAATTATCAATTGCCCTAATATCCTTCAACCAGAGTGTAAAATAAAATTGAAAGAATTCATTGATAGTTATCCTAAAGTGATGCCAAAATGAAAACTTCCAGAAATATTATAATCAAATTCAATAATCCCAGATCAAATAGAAAGTACTTCAAGTAGCAAGAAAGAAAAAAAATTCTAAGATCATGATGCCACAGTCATATCTCACAAGATTTAACAGTTACCTCAGTAAAAGAGCAGAGGGGTTGAAATATGATATTGCAAAATATGAAAAAGATTTAAAAATATAACCAACCCAGAAAATTTGAGTCTATTATGTGAAGGAAAATTGCATACTTAATAAAATAGAGGACTTTCGAGCATTTCTGATGAAGACTGAAACTGACTATTATATATCTTTCTAATGCAAGACTCAGTAGAAGTTTTAAACAGTAAAAATTAAGTGGAAATCATGAGATTCAAAAAGATTAGCCTGTACTTTTCTAAGTGTATAGATAATACATGTGTTTTCTTTTAAAAAATATCATTATTAGGGTAGTTAGATTGATTTTCCAAAGAAAGAGGATATAGAAGTGATTCAATTATGTTGAGAGGGGTGTGAAAAAATTGGTATGTGATAAAGAAGGATACCCTGGATAAAGGTCTTGATTGTGGTCCTTTCTTCATAGAGAGGACAAAAATGACATCACATTTTTTGACCCACACATAATTTGGATTTAAGTTAGGTTCTATAAAAGTAAAAGATTCATTATTTCTTCCAGTGTCTTAGGTATCTAGTGGTAAGACAAAAGTCAAGATGACTGGTGATAGTTTCAGCATGCAGTGGATTATCTTGGCTTCTTCAATGTTTAACCAAGCTCTAAGTGCTCCAAAATAATTGTCTTGATCTCTTTGAAGGCCATTGAAACAAATTGTTCCCATCCACCCCTTTCCTAGAAGTTTACATATGACTGTGATAGATACCCCTCTAACTCATCAAATCTGACGCCTATTGGTCACTTTTAACTTTATTCCACATGTCAAGATGATTTGTTTGAATGTGGCAGCTATGCAGCCTATAGCTATTTGGAGATATATATGTGAGATAGATGGCAGGTAGACATAGAAGGAGTAAAGAAGCCATTAACAGGGCTCAGCAAGTCTTCATAACAGAGGTACTATTTCTCCCTAAGCACCCTGGGAAGTGGAAAGTGGGAAAAGGAATGAAGAAAATCATATTACAGAAAAGAAGCTTGCAAATAAAAACATTTACAATCAATGGAGAAATGTTAAGGAGCTCATATGATACTTAAACCTTATGCATCTAAGTTGGTTCAAAAAGGGAGTGTGTGTGTGTGTGTGTGTGTGTGTGTGTGTGTGTGTGTGTGTGTACTAAATAGTAAGAGAACTCTATCTTGCCCAACAGAAAAATAGGAATGTAAGGGAATAAGTGAAGTAGAAGGTGATAAAAATAGGGAAGGATAAAAATAAAGCAGTAAAATGGAACAAAAAAACTTCATAGGAGGAATAGAATAAAAAGAGAAAGAGAAAAATGGGATGAAGGAAAATGAACAATTAGCAATCAAAACTGTATATGTGAACAGGTTGAACTAGCCAATAAAATGGAGGAAAATAGAGTTGATTCATAACACAAATTTTAAAAAATGTTGTTTGTAAGAAACACACTTCTTACAGGGAGATAAATAAAAAGTTAAAGTAAAGGACTTGAGCAGAGTGAACTTTGCTTCATATTAAATAAAAAAGACAGAGATAGCCAAAGCAAAAAAAAAAGACATTTTGGAAAAAAGGAATGGAAATTCCAAGATAATAAAATGAATTTGGGAATTAAAATAATATAAATTGTAACTGAATGGAATTAGGTTAAATTCTTTTTAAAAAAAGTTAAGTGAATTACAGGAGGAAATAGAGATCAAAATTACATTAGTTCATTTCTCCTCAAAGAATGAGATAAATCTAATTGTAAAATAATTGAGAAAGAAGTCATAGGAATGAATGGAATCTTAGAAAAGTTGCGTATGATATATCACCATAGGAAACTGATTGGAAATAGAATAGAGTATGCCTTTTCTCAGCTACATATGGCACTTTCACAAAAATTGACCATGTGTTAGGGAACTAAAACATCAAAACCAAATGTGGAACAACAGAAATATAAAACACATACTTAAATCAGAATGCAATGAAATTACTTTTAATAAAGGGTCACAGAAACAGAATAAAAATTTCCTGAAAATGAACTCATCTAATCCTAAAGAATGTGTGGATAAAAGAACAAATCATAAAAAAATGATAAATTCATTGAGAAGAATGACAATAATGAGACAACATATTAAAAAGTATGTTGGATGCAGGCAAAGCAGTAATTGGGGGAAAATTAATATGTCTAAAAGTATACATTTTTTAAAAAAGAGAGAAAGAGAAGATCAATTAATTGGACATGCAACTAAAATTATTAGAAAAAATAATGAATTGTAATCCTTAATTAAATTCTAGAATAGAGATTGTGAAATTCTAAGGAGAGACTAATAAAAAAGAAAATTAAAAATTAAACAGCAAAATAATAAATAGAATTAGTAGTCAGTAATATGATAACACCAATAACATAGATAAACCTTTGGTTAATTTAGGTTTTTAAATTTTTTTCCACATTTCATGTTGATAGAATTTTTAATATTAATTTTCTAACATTTTGTAATCCTTCTCCTTTCATCCCAGCACTTCCCTTTCTACAAAAAGGCAGATAATACAATATACGACATATTTGTTGTATAATATGTAATCTGGAAAAAGAAAATAATTCTTTTGGAAGTTCAAAAGTTCAAGACTATTAAGGGAATGATTAAAAAAGTGAAACTGTTGGTGACCTAGAAATTTCATATTTCATGTTTCAAACTATGTTACAAAGTAGTAATTATTTTAAAAATCTGGTATTGGTTAAGAAATAGAATGGTGAATTAGTATAATAGATTAAGTATATAATACACTATAGCAGTGATGGCAAACCTATGACATGTGTGTCAGCATTGACATACGTAGACATTTTCAATGACACACGGCTGCACGAGGCCACATATAGAGAAGTATGTAGCCTCATGCTAAGGATGTTTCAAATGAAATATTTGCTGTAGTGTAGTATAGACAATCTGTGCACTATATATAACAATTCTACCTATGTTAATTTACCTATTTTGTTTTATTAAATATAGTTATATATTAAAATTATGCATTTTGTTATTTAAACTATAAATATTCTGAAAATATGTTATTTTCTTGAAGTGACACACCACCTCTGTTATGCTCGTTTTTTTCACGAATTTTGACACACCAAGCTCAAAAGTTGCCCATCGCTGCACTATAGTAAATGGCCACAGAAATTTAGGTTTGATAAACTCAGAAGTTAAACTTTGGGGTTAAGAATCAATAACTTAACAAAAATTGTTTGGAAAAAATTTCCCCAGAAACTAGACATAGACCAGCATCTTATACCATATATCAAGATAAAATAAAAAAATTAAATTATTTAGACCTAAAGGGTGATATGATAAGAAAATTAGGGAAATATGGAAATGTGTATCTTTTAGATCTATGGGTTAGGGAAGAGATGATAACAAGACAAGATATAGAGAAGATTATTGGAAATAAACTGCATTATCTTGATTAAAATGTAAAGGTTTCACACAAGAATAACCTGAAGTATCCATCAGATGGCTTAAAGTTTTATTCTGTTGAAGCACATGATGGGGAAAGATCTTACTCAAGTCTAATCCTAAACAACAAGACACAGCTTAGATACCTATAGTTGTGACAAAAAAAGAAGGTATAACTATAACAATGGTAAAAGTTTGCTTAATGAGCAGAGTTTGTTCATCATCAAAGAGTTTAATCACAGGGTTTGTCCAGCAATCAAAGACAGGGACAATGAGTTTTTTCTCATCATTGAAAGTCGACTCATGGCACAGCCATATTTGTGAAGATGTGATTCTTGTACTACCATTCCTCCAAACTGACATAGTTAGTCCTAGTTGACCCAAAGTTCTGTTCTGTGAATTTGACAGTAATAGATTGAAAGCAGCATTGTTTACCTGGAGTGTACATGTGCAAAGGAATGTTATTATATCAAGCTAACAGCACATCTTGATTGGTTAAGATATCATCAGAATTATTTGGGGCCAGACATTCCTAGGTCTGAGCCTGGGGAACATAACAATTCAGGAAAATGAGAGATATAGAAAAATGTAAATTTGGGGGTAATGACAGAATCTAGCTATCCACTAATCTAATCCACTAATCTACTAATCCAGACATTAAAGAGGTTTGAAAAATATGCAAAACTGATGCTCTTCTCATTTTTTTCATGGGGAGGGGGAATATGTTTTTCATAAGAAACTGTTATTTATGATGTTATGTTATAGGATTATTATAGTTATTTGAAATGAATACGTAATATTTTAACATTCATAATTTTTAATTTCTAATATAGTAAATATTCTAAGATATAGCACATATAAGCAAAAGCTCTTTTGGGGACCAATATAATTTTTAAGATTTTAAAATCACTCAAGAATCACTGCTTTAAGGAATCCCTATACAACTTATTTTTAGTTGTCAGAAAACTACCTTTATTATCTGGATAGCACAAGCTTCTATCTACCTTCAGTTGACTCTCCCTGAATATCTGTCCTAACTTTCTAATAGATCACCTATTAGGTCCATGAGAGTTGGCACAATGTTTTAACTCCCTAGAACTTATCTTACTAAGAACCAAATAAATATCTGGTTAATTAAATTCAAATAAAAGATACATTTTGCCTTTGTATCAATCTGATCAAGTAGACATTTACAAATGTATCCATACATATGTATATCTATAATCACAAACTGAATATCATTCAGAAGAAAAGTTCATTTTTTTCAAAATCTGATTCCTCTCCAATGTATTGAGAATGAATAGAAACATCCTCATCATTGCTAAGACTTTAACTGGGTTACTTTATTCCATTCAAAATGTTAATGGAGAATTTGAAAAAGGTCCTAAGGAGAAGCGCAAAAATTATTAAGGGCTTCCTTTGTCAGTACTCTAAGAAAAAAGTAAAGGAATATAATTCATTCAACATAGAAAAGAAAAGGCTGAGAGTTATTACTAATGATCTTCATTTGAGAAAATGACAGTCACTATACTCATTCCATAGAGAGCAAGGTTTAAAAAAAAGACTAGATATTAGTGGGTAAAATAAGGATAGTGATAGATTTATGATATCTAGGATAGTCAATTTCTTGAGTTTCAAATAACCTCAGAAGATCATCTTGTCCACGGTCTTTCAGTGAATTATGTATCTTTTCATTTTATAGACAATTAAAATAAAATAAATATTAAAATTATATTATAGTTTTAAAAAACCTTCCCCAAACATGGTTCTAAGAGGTATTCTAACATAATATTAATAATAAAGAGGCTATAGTTCAGAAAGAAAATGTAATTTGTCTCTGTTAAGAAAAGTCATAAGTGGCAAGTGACAACTAGATCCAAGTTATCTTGTCCCTTCCAACAGAATTTTTTTGTTGTCAAAATCAATACTTTCTATTTTGTCCTTTTTTTAATTACAGATCTACTATGAAACAGGTGTAGCAGGAGATATCATTCCCATTAGGCTGTTGGTGAAACTGAAAGCAAATGGGAGTAAATGACTAGGTAAAGTGAATTTTTAATTATTAGTTTAAGAAATAACCATTTAAAATGCTTCATATATATTAAGAAAAGTGGTGGTAAGGCCCCTACCCTCCTTTTTGAAATAAGCATTCTCTTTTATAATTTAATGGCAGTTCAAGGAATAAAAATTTCATTAGAAACCATTACTAGTCTCTGCTCCCATTTTTCTGCCTATATCTCAGGACCAAGCATAATATTATATGATCAATCAGGGTGGAGCCAAAATGGTATCTTAGGAGCAATGAGAGTCCAAACCATTCTGACAATCTTTCCAAACTAATCTTTAAAATGTTCCTAAGGTAAACAGAAGTTAAAAAAAAACATCAAGATGTAGTGAGACAGATCTCCCACTAAACAAAATTTAAAAGGTAGGTAGAGAGAATTGACTTTCACAGAAAAAAGGGAAACCAGAAGGAAACTGCCAACTGAGGAGTGCTGGCTGACCACATACATAATGCTACAGATTCCATGACCAAGAATAGGCTAACTTCTATATCCCAGAATCCAGGCTACACTAACAAAAGAACATTTCAGACCCACATCTTGAAGGCCTAGGCTCTGGCATTAGCCCATAGTGATGTCCAGAAGGCCATAGTGCTAGACTCTTTCAAGCCTGCATTGATACAGGGAATACATAGCCCCTGGCAAACTGACAGTACTAATCCCTATAAGACAGCAAACAAAGAGTCAGAATCATCAGATTTCAGAATTCCAAGTTGACAAGCAAAAAAAAAAAAGGCTTCGAAAATGAGGAAACAGCAAAAGAAACACAACCATTGAAAATTACTATGATGACAAAAAGCAAAGCACAGAATCAACAGTGAATGTTGAGATCCAAGCAACCACATACAAAACTTCAAAGAAAAATGGAAATGGATTCAATCTCTGGAAGAATTCAAAAGGGATTTAAAAAATCAAATAACAGGTCAAAGAAACATGGGGAAAAGAAATGAAAATATTACAAGAGGAAAGTAGCTTAAAAAGTAAAATTGGGTAACTGGAAAAAGAGGCACAAAAATCCAGTGAAGAAAAGAATGACATGAAAAGTAGAATATACCAAAATGAAAAATAAGGATCAAATGGTCACAGAGGAAATGAATTCTTTAAAATTTAGAATGAGGCAAGTAGAAGCTAATGACTTCACAAGACATCAAGAAACAATAAAACAAAATCCAAAGAATTAAAAAATAGAAGAAAATATGAAATATCACATTATAAAATAACTAAATTGACCAAGAAAACATATATAGGAGAGACAATTTAAGAGTGTTGGAGTACCTAAAATTTCCTGTCCAAAAAAAAAAAACAAACTTAACATCATATCACATGAAATTATCCAAGAAAACTTCCCTGTTATTCTTTTTTATAACATTTATTAATATTCATTTTTAATATGGTTACATGATTCATGCTCCTACATTCCCCTTCACCCCCCACAACCTCCCCACCCATGCCAATGCACATTTCCACTGGTTTTATCATGTGTCATTAATCAAGACCTATTTCCAAATTGTTGATAGTTGCATTGGTGTGGTAGTTTCGAGTCTACATCCCCAATCATGTCCAACACAACCAATGCTTTCAAGCAGTTGTTTCTCTTCTGTGTTTCCTCTCCTGCAGTCCTTCCTCTGAATGTGGGTAGCATTCTTTTCCATAAATCCCTCAGAGCTGACCTGTGTCATTGCATTGCTGCTGATACAGAAGTCCATTGCATTCGATTTTACCATAGTATATCAGTATCTGGGTACAATGTTCTTCTGGCTCTGCTCCTTGTGTTCTGCATCACTTCCGAAAGGTCTTTCCAATTCACCTGGAACTTCTCCAGTTTATTATTCCTTTGATCACAGTAGTATTCCATCACCAGCATATACCACAATTTGTTCAGCCATTCCCCAATTGAAGGAAATACTCTCCTTTTCCAGTTTTTAGCCACAACAAAAAGAGTAGCTTTAAATATTTTCATACAAGTCTGTTTATTTATGATCCCTTTGGGGTAAAATGTTATGGCTGGATCAAAGGGCAGGCATTTTTTATAGCCCTTTGAGTATAGCTCCAAATTGCCAGCCAGAATGGTTGGATCAGTTCACAACTCCACCAGCAATGCATTAATGTTCCAATTTTGCCACATCCCCTCCAGCATTCATTACTCTCCCTTTCTTACATTTTAGCCAATCAGCTAGGTGTGAGGTGATACATCAGAGTTGTTTTGATTTGCATTTCTCTAATTGTTAGAGATTTAGAACACTTTCTCATGTGCTTATTGATATTTTGATTTCTTTACCTGAAAATTGCCGATTTATATCTCTTGCCCATTTATCAATTGGGCAATGGCATGATTTTTATACAATTGATTTAACTCATTGTATATTTGAATAATTAGACCCCTGTCACAGTTTTTGGTTATAAAGATTTTTTCCCAATTAGTTGTTTGCCTTCTGATTTTGACTACATTGTTTTTGTTTGTACAAAAGCTTTTTAGCTTAATATAATCAAAACCATTAAATTTACATTTTGTAATTTTCTCTGACTCTTGCTTGGTTTTAAAATCTTTCCTTTCCCAGAAATCTGACAGGTATACTATTTTGTGTTCACTAAATTTATTTATAGTTTCCCTCTTTATATTCAAGTCATTCACACATTCTGAATTTATCTTGGTTTAGGGTGTGAGATGTTGATCTAAACCTAATCTCTCTCATATTGTTTTCCAAATTTCCCAGCAGTTTTTGTCAAATAGTGGATTTATGTCCCAAAAGTTGGGCTCTTTGGGTTTATCATACACTGTCTTGCTGACATCATTAACCCCGAGTCTATGCTACTGATCCTCCCTTCTATCTCTTAGCCAGTACCATATTGATTTAATGACTGCTGCTTTATAGTATAGTTTGATATCTGGAACTGCTAGGCCCCCCTCCTTCACATTTTTTTCATTATTTCCTTTGATATTCTTGATCTTTTGTTATTCCAAATGAAATTTGTTATAATTTTTCCTAATTCAGTAAAGAAGTTTTTTGGTAATTTGATAGGTATGACACTAAATAGGTAAATTAATTTGGGTAGAATTTTTATTATGTTAACTCGTCCTACCGATGAACAGTTAATGGCTTTCCAATTGTTGAGGTCCAGTTTTATTTGTTTGGAAAGTGTTTTGTAGTTGTTTTCGTATAATTGCTGTGTTTGTTTCAGTAGATACATTCCCAAGTATTTTATATTGTCTAGGGTGATTTAAATGGTGTTCCTCTTTCTACCTCTTGCTGTTGTGATGTGTTAGAAATGTATAGAAATGCTGATGATTTATGTGCATTTTTTTGTATCCTGCCACTTTGTTAAAGTTGTTGATTATTTCTACCAGCTTCTTAGTTGATTCTCTAGGATTTTTTAAGTAGACCATCATATCATCTGCAAAGAGTGATAGCTTCGTCTGCTCATTGCCTATTATGATACATTCAATTTCTTTTTCTTCTCTAATTGCTATTGCTAGTGTTTCTAGTACTATGTTGAATAATAGAGGTGATAATGGGCATCCTTGTTTCACTCCTGATCTTATTGGGAAGGCTTCTAATTTATCCCCATTGCATATAATGCTTGTTGATGGTTTCAGGTATATATTGTTTATTATTTTTAGGAAGGGTCCTTCTATTCCTATACTTTTCAATGTTTTCAATAGGAATCGATGCTGTATTTTGTCAAAGGCTTTTTCAGCATCTATTGAGATAATCATGTGATTTTTGTTTGTTAGACTGTTGATATGGTCAATTATGTGAATGGTTTTCCTAATGTTGAACCATCCTTGCATCCCTGGTATAAATCCCACCTGATCATGGTGGATGACCTTCTTAATTACTTGCTGGAATCTCTTTGCTAATATTCTATTTAAGATTTTTGCATCTATGTTCATTAGGGAGATTGGTCTGTAGTTTTCTTTCTCTGTTTTTGATCTCCCTGGCTTTGGAATCAGTACGATATTTGTGTCATGAAAGGAATTTGGTAGGACTCCTTCTTTGCTTATTGTATCAAATAATTTGTATAGTATTGGGATTAGTTGCTCTTTGAATGTCTGATAAAATTCATTTGTGAATCCATTAGGTCCTGGCGATTTTTTCTTAGGGAGTTCTTTGTTGGCTTGTTCAATTTCTTTTTCTGATATGGGATTATTTAGGTATTCTATTTCTTCTGCTGTTAATCTAGGCAATTTATATTTTTGTAAATATTCATCCATATCTCCTAAATTGTTATATTTGTTGACATATAATTGGGCGAAATGGTTCTTAATGATTGCTTTAATTTCCCCTTCATTAGAGGTGAGGTCTCCCTTTTCATCTTTAATACTGTCAATTTGGTTTTCTTCTTTCCTTTTTCTTATTAGATTGACTAGTACTTTGTCTATTTTATCTTTTTTTTCAAAATACCAGCTTCTAGTCTTATTTATTAATTCAATAGTTCTTTTACTTTCTATTTTATTAATTTCTCCCTTGATTTTTAGTATTTCTAATTTAGTTTTCATCTGGGGGTTTTTTATTTGTTCGCTTTCTAATTTTTTGAGTTGCATGCCCAATTCATTAATCTCTGCCCTCCTTAATTTGTTAATATATGCACTCAAGGATATAAATTTCCCCCTGAGTACTGTCTTGGGTGTATCCCACAGAGTTTGGTAGGATGTCTCATCATTGTCATTCTCTTCGATGAAATTGTTGATTGTTTCTATGATTCCTTCTTTGACAATTTGGCTTTGGAGAATCATATTGTTTAATTTCCAATGGGTTTTTGACTTTCCTGTCCAGGTGCCCTTACTGATTATTATTTTTATTGCATTGTGATCTGAGAAGGTTACATTTATTATATCTGCTCTTTTGCATTTGTTTGCCATGATTCTATGCCCTATTACATGGTCAATATTTGCAAATGTACCATGTGCAGGTGAAAAGAAGGTGTATTAATTTTTGTCCCTATTTATTTTTCTCCACATATCAATTAAATCTAATTTTTCTAGGACTTCATTCATCTCTCTTAACTCTTTCTTATTTACTTTTTGGTTTGATTTATCTAGATCTGAAAGAGGAATATTTAGATCTCCCACTATTATGGTTTTACTATCTATTTCCTTCTTGAGCTCTGCCAGTTTCTCCTTTAAGAATTTGGATGCTATACCACTTGGTGCAAATATATTGAGCAGTGTTATTTCCTCATTGTTTACACTGCCTTTAATCAGGATGTAATGACCTTCCCTGTCTTTTTTAATCATATCTATTTTTACTTTGGCTTTGTCAGAGATCATAACATCCACTCCTGCCTTCTTTTTCTCATTTGATGCCCAAAAGATTTTGTTCATACCCTTAACCTTGAACTTGTGTGTGTCTACCCACCTCTTATGTGTTTCTTGTAGACAACCTATGGTAGGATTTTGGTTTCTGATCCACTCTGCTATTTGCTTCCATTTTATGAGTGAGTTCATCCCGTTCATATTCAGAGTTATAATTGTTTGTTGTGTATTCACTGACATTTTTGTATCCTCCCCTAGACCCACTCCTTCTTCTTACACTATTTTCTTTTACACCAGTGGTTTGCTTTGAGCCAGTATCCTTTATCCCCTCCCTTGATTGGCTTCCCTTTCTGCCCACTCCCTTGTTGTTCCCCTCTTTTTCTTTTTTTAAAGACCAAATGAATTCCCTCCCCCTTCTTCTACCCTCCCTTTTTTGGCCACCCCACTCCCCTGCTCCCTTTGGTTTATCCCTTCTGACTTTCTCATTAGGGTTAGATAGAGTTTTTTATCCGGATGGATAATAAAGCTACTCTTCCTTCTCGGGGTTGATTACACTGAGAGTAAGGTTTGATTATGCTCTCTTCTTCTCCTTCTTATGATATTATGCATCCCCTCCCCTTCCCATGCCCCCTTTGTGTGAAATAGAATATCTTATTTTTCTTATTTACTCAGATTTTTCTTGGTGTCCCCTACTATCCCCAACTCTTTCCCACCCCCCATATCTTCTTAGACCATTTAGTATCCTGTCCTCTACCTATGAATTATTCTTCTGGTTGCTATAATAGTGAATATTATAATAGTGTATAGAGTTCACTACAGAGAATTATACATAGCATTTCTCCACCTATTTATACAGATAATTAGATCTTATTTATGCCCTTAAAGAGTCAAGCTGAAAAGACTATGAGTTTTATTTCTTTTTCCTCTGTTTCTTATTTACCTTTTCATCTTTCTCTTGATGTTTGTGGTTGAGTGTCAAACTTTCCATTTAATCCCGGTCTCTTTTGTGCAAAAACTTGGAATTCTTCAATTTTGTTGAATGCCCATACTTTAACCTCAAAGTATATGGTTAGTTTTGCTGGGTAGTTGATTCGTGGCTGAAGGCCCAACTCTCTTGCCTTTCTGAATATTGTATTCCAAGCCTTGCGGTCTTTTAGCGTTGAGGCTGCCAGATCCTGTGTGATCCTTATTGCTGCTCCTTGATATTTGAATTGTCTCTTTCTGGCTTCTTGTAGGATTTTTTCTTTAACTTGAAAGCTCTTTAATTTCGCTATTATATTTCTGGTTGTTGACTTTTCTGTGTCCAATGTAGAGGGTGTTCTATGGATCCTTTCGATGTCTATATTGCCCTCTTGTTGTAGAACTTCAAGGCAATTTTGCTGAATAATTTCTTTAAGTATGGAGTCCAAGTTTCTATTAATTTCTGCCTTTTCTGGAATACCAATGATTCTCAAGTTGTCTCTTCTAGACTGGTTTTCTTGGTCTGTCACTCTCTCATTGAGATATTTCATGTTTCCTTCTATTTTATCAGTCTTTTGACTTTGTTTTATTTGTTCTTGTTGTCTTGAGAGATCATTGGTTTCTAAATGTTCGATTCTAGCCTTTAAGGACCGGTTTTTGGCTTTAATGTTTTGGTTTTCGGCTTTAATGTTTTGGTTTTCGGCTATAATTTTTTGGTTTTCCTTTTCAATCTGGTCATTTTGGGTCTTCAGTTGTCTTGTCTCACTTTCCAATTGCAAAATTCTGCCTTTTAAACTGTTATTTTCTTGCCAGATTTCTTCCATCTTCCTCAGCATTTCATTTTTAAACTCTTCCATAGCTTGTGACCAACTTTCATTTTTTGGGGGAGGATTGGATTTTTGTTTTCCCTCCTCTGTTGTCTGGATTTTCTCTGTGTGGAAGTTGTCCAGTGTTCCAGAGTTTCTCTTGATAGTCTTTTTCTTCTGGACTTCCTTATTGCTGGCCATTGTTAGCCCTGCCCCTTTTCAGCTTTGTCTTTGCACTCAGGTTCTGCCTGTGCCTTGCAAGCTCCGGGGGGCTCTGGTCTCCTTGTCCTCGGGGTCAGGCCTCCTGGTAGTTCCCTGTCTGCCCTTCTGCCCGAGGTTCCTTCAACAGTCTTTGGGGCTGCTTCCACTGCCGTGCTCAGTCTGCAAGGGGTCCTCACTGGAGGTCCAAGCCTGGGCTGGAGATAGTTATTCAAGCCTAGGGCACTGCCTCTGCCTGCGCAGATGCTCTTAGGGCACTACCTTCACCCCTGCAGAAGGTAGTGAAAGACAGTGGGCTGGAGATCTTTATTCGCACCTGAGGCAATGCCTTCAGTGCTTGGGAAAGGCCGTGTTTTAGGGGCCTTTGTCCCGGCCCGAGGTGGTGCCTTCACCCATGTGGACACTTGGGGAAATTCTGTTCACGTCCCCAGCCACCTGGGGTCCCTTGTCTTGCAGCACACAGGTACAAGCCCTGGGGCTGCCAGTGATTATCTAGTTGCCCCAGTCTTCTTTTTACAATTGTGCATTGGCGGTGTGCGGTGTGGGGGGTGGGGGAGGGGCTTCTTCCTCTCTAGTTTTAGTGAGAGCTGTTTCACCCCTTTATAGCGTGGAAATGCCCCAATTCTGCGTACCTTCAATGCTGCGCCCTGTTGTGGGGTTCCTTCGTTCCTCTGGACTCGTTTTTATTTCCTCTTCAGGAGTCCTGTATGCTTTGGTCAGGAGAGATCCAGCAGCTGCTACTTACACTGCCGCCATCTTAACCCTGGAAGCCCACTATTATGGTTTTACTATCTATTTCCTTCTTGAGCTCTACCAGTTTCTCCTTTATGAATTTGGATGCTATGCCACTTGGTGCATACATATTGAGCAGGGTTATTTCCTCATTGTTTATATTGCCTTTAATCAAGATATAATGGCCTTCCCTGTCCTTTTAAATCATATCTATTTTTACTTTGGTTTTGTCAGAAATCACAATTGCCACTCCTGCCTTCTTTTTCTCATTTGACACCCAAATTTTGCTCAAGTCCTTAACCTTAAACTTGTGTATGTCCACCCTCCTCATATGTGTTTCTTGTAGACAACATATGGTAGGGTTTTGGTTTCTAATACACTCTGTTATTTGCTTCCATTTTATGAGCGAGTTCATCCCATTCGTATTTAGAGTCATAATTATCAGTTGAGCATTCGCTAACATTTTCGTATCCTCCCCTATTCCTACCCCTTCTTCTTAATCTATTTCCTTTTAAACCAGTGGTTTGCTTTAAGCTGGTATCCCTTATCCCCTCTCTTGATTAACTTCCCTTTCTACCCCCTCCCTTATTATTCCCCTCTTTTCATTTTTAAAGGTCTAATAAATTCCCTCCCCCTTCTTCTCTCTTCCCTTTTTTGACCTCCCCACTCCCCTACTCCCCTAGGTTTATCCCTTCAGACTTTCTCATTAGGGTTAGATAGAGTTTTTTATCCCAATGGATAATATAGCTACTCTTCCCTCTCCAGGCTGATTACACTGAGAGTAAGGTTTAAATATTACCTCTTAATGCTCTCTTCCTCTCCTTCTTATAATAGTATTAATTCCCTCCCCTTCCCATGCCATCTCTGTGTGTAATAGAATATCCTATTTTTCTTATTCACTCAAGTTTCTCTTGGTGACCCCTACTATTCACCCCCCTCTTTCCCAGCCCCCATGTCATCTTAGACCATTTAGTATTCCACCCTCTCCCTATGAATTATTCTTCTGATTACTACAATAGTGAATACTATAATAGTGAAAAGAGTTCACTACAGAGAATTATACATAGCATTTCTCCACATAGGAATACAGATAATTAGATCTTACTGAGGCCCTTAGAAAGGCAAATTTAAATAATAAGTTTTCTTTCTTTCCCTCTGTTTCTTATTTACCTTTTCATGTTTCTCTTGATTTTTATGATTGGATATCAAACTTTCCATTTAGTCCTGGTCTTTTCTGTGCAAATACTTGGAAATCTTAAATTTTGTTGAATGCCCATACTTTCCCCTCAAAGTATGCAGTCAATTTTGATGGGTAGTTGAACCGTGGTTGAAGGCCCAGATCTCTTGCTTTTCTGAATATCACATTCCAAGTCTTGCGGTCTTTTAGTGTGGAGGCTGCCAGATCCTGTGTGATCCTGATTGGTCCTCCTTGATATTTCAATTGTCTCTTTCTGACTTCATGTAAGATTTTTTTCTTTTACTTGGAAGCTCTTGAATTTGGCTGTTATATTCCTTGGCATTGTCCTTTCTGGGTCTAGTGTAGAGGGTGATCTATGGATCCTTTCAATGTCTATATTGCTATTGTCCCCTTGTTGTAGAACTTCAGGGCAATTTTGCTGAATAATTTCTTTTAGTATGGAGTCCAAATTCCTATTAATTTCTGCTTTTTCAGGAAGACCATGATTCTCAAATTGTGTCTTCTAGACCGGTTTTCTTGGTCTGTCACTTTCTCATTGAGATATTTCATGTTTTCTTCTATTTTATCAGTCTTTTGACTTTGTTTTATTTGTTCTTGCTGTCTTGTGAGATCATTGGCTTCTAATTGCTCAATTCTAGCCTTTATGGACTGGTTTTCAGTTATAATCTTTTGTTTTTCCTTTTCAATCTGGTCATTTCTGGTGTTCAATTTGCTTATCATTTCATTTAATTTCTGAGCTTCACTTTCCAATTGCAAAATTCTGCCTTTTGAACTTTTATTTTCTTGCCTGATTTCTTTTGAACTATTTCCCATTTCTCTAGTCAAATCTTTTCTAACTTTTTTGTCATCCCAAATTTGAACTCTTCAAGCACTTGTGACCAATTTTCATTATTTTGGGACGGTCCAGATGCGTGTTTGTTCTCCTCTTCTGTTTGCTCAGTTGTCTGGATTTTCTCTGTGTAAAAGTTGTTGAGTGTTAAAGATTTCTTCTTCTTGTTGTTACTCTTTCTCTTTTGGCCTTCCTGATTCTGGGTTGCCATCATTAGCCCAGCCCGTTCTCATCTTTATCCTCCTGCTCAGGTTCTGTCTGTGTTCTTTTGGCTCCGGAGGTCTCAGGTCTGGTTGTTTTCAAGGCCACGCCCCCAGGTGGAGCCCCTTGCTTGATCCTCTGCCTGAGGATCCTTTACAGGTATTACAGGTATCAGAGCACTACTTCCACAGTCATATACCCATCTGCACTGGTTCCCTACTCAGGGTTTCAGAGCCTTTGCTCACATCTGTGTCCTCCTCCAACCAAGCCTGCGCTCCGCATCTGTGCTCCATGCCCATGTTCAAAGTTCATGTGCTTTCTTTAGCCTTTTGGGGTCCTAAGTCTTGCTGCTCTCAGGAACAGGCCCTGGAGCTGCCAATGACTCAATGGGTGCCCCAAACTTGCTCTATTTCTCTTGAGCTGGCTTTGGTGTTGTAGGTGGTGTGTGTGTGTGTGGGGGGGGTTGCTCAGCTCGCAATTTACTGTGAGCTGTTTCACCCATTTATAGCATGGAAATGCCCTGATAGCACGTACCTTTCACACTGTGCCCTGTTGTGGGGTCCCTCTGTTCGTCTGGATTTGTTTTTATGTCCCCTTGAGGAGTCCTGTATGTTTCAGTTAGGAGAGGTTAAGAACTGCTTTTTACTCTGCCACCATCTTAACCAGCCCTGTTATTCTTAAATAAGAGAGTAAAATAGAAATTAAAACAATCCACAGATGTCCTCCTGCAATAATTCCCCAAATAACAATTTCTAGTAATGTTATGGTCAAGTTCAATAGCTCTAAGACCAAGGAGAAAATACTGCAAAAAAGTCAGAAAGAAATAATTTAAATATCATGGAGTCCTAGTCAGAACAGTATCTGGTAGCTTCTACAATGAAGGCCTGGAAGGCTTGGAATCTGTTATTCTGGAAGGCAAGAAAACTAGATTTATATGAATGAATCACCAACCCATCAAAACTGACTATATTTATTTAGGAGAAAATATGGTAATTGAATAAAATAGAATAACTTCAGGCATTCCTGAAGAAAATACCAGACTTAAACAGAATATCTCATGTCCAAATAGAAAATACAAGTGAAGCATAAAAGGTAAATATGAAAAAGAAAAAAATTAAGGGCTTCAATAACATCAAATTGTTTATATTCCTATATGGAAAGATAATTGTAACTCCTAAAAGTTGCCATCATTACTATTGTAGTAAGAAGAAATATACATAAACAGAGGCTGTGGTAGTGTGCTGTTTAGGACACGCAAAAATAATCTAGGATTGAAAAAGAGCCATGTACTAAGAGAAATCAGAAGAAAGAAGTAAATATTGTAAATTATATCACATAAAGAGATGCAGGGGGATCTATTACTGGGTAGGGGAGGAAGAATGTGCTTATAGATAATACTTAAACCTTACTCTCATTGGAATTGGCTCAGAGAGGGACGAACAGTCAGATTCATAGGGTTATAGAACCCTATCTTACCCTATAGAGATGTAGAAGGGGAATAGGAAAAGGGGTGTTTGAAAGGGGAGTAATATATGGAAGAAAATGGGAGTTGATTAAAAGACCCAGTAGAGAAGGAGGGGTATAAAAATTGTGGTGGTAGGAAGGGGAGTAATATAAGGGAGGGGGAAAAAGCTAATGACTGAAAGCAAAACATTAGATGCATTGCTGGTGGAGCTGTGAACTGATCCAACCATTCTGGCTGGCAATTTGGAACTATGCTCAAAGGGCTATAAAAGAATGCCTACCCTTTGATCCAGCCATACCATTGTTGGAATTGTACCTCAAAGAGATCATAGATAAACAAGACTTGCACAAAAATATTTATAGCCATGCTTTTTGTGGTGGTAAAAACCTGGAAAATGAGGGCATGCCCTTCAATTGGGGAATGGCTGAATAAATTGTGGTATATGTTGGTGATGGAATACTACTGTGCTAAAAGGAATAATAAACTGGAGGAATTCCATGTGAATTGGAAAGACCTCTATGAATTGATGCAGAGTGAAAGGAGCAGAGCCAGAAGAACATTGTACACAGAGACTGATATACTGTGGTAAAATAGAATGTGGTGGACTTCTGTACTAGCAGCAATGCAATGACCCTGGACAGTTCTGAGGGATTTATGGAAAAGAATGCTGCCCACATTCAGAGGAGGAACAGCAGGAGAGGAAACACAGAAGAAAATCAACTACTTGAATACATGGGTTGTTGAGGATATGATTGGGGATCAAAAGTACAACACCAATGCAACTATCAACAATTTGGAAATAGGTCTTGATTAATGACACATGTTAAAACCAGTGGAAATGCATATCGGCCAGGGGAGGGGGGAGGTCAGGGGGTGAAGGGGAAAGTAAGAACATAAATCATGTTACCATGTTAACTTTTCTAAAATATAAATATTAATAAATGTCTAATTATAAAAAACAAAACAAAACATTAGTATGGAGCAGGGGTTGGCAACGTATGGCTCTTTCTGCAGGAGACATGAAGTCAATTTTTTTCAGGAGCTGTTACACAAGCTCGCACTGTTACAGGAGCATGCACTGTGAGCAATGTATGGCTCTCACGAAATTACATTTTAAAAAATGTGGCATTCATGGCCAAAAAGGTTGCTGACCCCTGGTATGGAGGGATAGAGTGAAAGAAAAAAAGAGGGCTAAAGGAGGACATCAAGATGGATGGGAATGCACCAATGTAATCATAACTGTGCATATAGATGGGATTAACTCAACCATAAAACAGAAGCAGATAGCATAATGGATTAAAAAACAGAATCCTACCATATGTGGTTTACAAGAAACACATTTGAGGCAGGTAGAGGCACACAGAGTAAAGGTCAGAGGCTGTAGTAGAATCTCTTGGACTTCAAGTGAGACAAAAAATGCAGAAGTACCAATCATGATCTTTGACAAAGGTAAAGCAAAAATAGATCTGATTAAAAGAAATAAGGAAGGTTATTACATCTTGATAATAGGTAGTATAGGCAATGAAGTAGTATCAGTTTTTATCATATCTGCACCAATTGGTATAGCATCTAGACTTTTAAAGGAGAAGGTAAAGGGTTTTAAGGAGGAAACAGAGAGTAAAACTATACTATTGAGGGAATTTAACATTCCACTATCAGAAGGGGATAAGTATTACCAAAAATAATATAAGAAAGAAATAGAGGAAATAAATTAACTTTTAGAAAAAGTAAGATTTAATAGATATCTGGAGAAAATTGAATAGGGATAAAAAGAAATATAACTTCTTTTCAATAGCATGTGGTACATATAGGAAAATTGACCATGTACCAGGACAGTAAAACTTCACAAATGCACAAAATAAGAAAAAATAAATATACCTTTTTCAGATAATAATACAAAAATATTATAATAAAATGTTCATAGAAAGGCAAATTAAGAATTAATTGGAAATTAAATAACAATTCTTCAAAACAGTTGGGTAAGGAACAAATCATAGAAATCATCACTGATTTAATTGAAGAGAATGACAATGAAGAGACAACATATCAAGATCTATGAGATACAGCCAGAGTAGTACTCAGGGGAAATTTATATCCCTGAATGCTTATATAAATAAAAAAGAGAAAAAGCAGATCAACAAATTGGGCAGACAACTTAAAAAAACTGGAAAAAGAATAAATTAAAAATCCCCAGTTAAAGACTAAATTGGAAATCCTTAAAAATTGAAGGAGAAATTAATAAAATTGAAAGTAAAATGACTATTAAACTAATAAATAAAGCTAGGAGCTAGTTCTATTCAAATAAAATAGAGCATTGGTTATTTCAATTTAAAAAAAGAAAGAAGAGAATCAAATTACCAATATCAAAAATGAAAAGGATAATTTAATCTCTAATGATGAGGAAATTAAAACAATTATTAGGAGCTATTTTGCCCAATTATATGAAAATATATCTGATAATCTAGGTGAAAGGGATAAATATTTACAAAAATATAAAACGACTAGTTTAATAAAAGAGGAAACAGAATACTTAAATCATCCCATCTCAGAAAAGAAAATTTAACAAACCATTAATAAACTGTGCAAGAAAAAATCATCAGAAGCAGATGGATTCACAAGTGAATTCTATCAAACATTTAAAGAACAATTGATCCCAATAATATACAAAGTTTTGGGCAAAATAAGAAAAGGAGTCCCACCAAATTCCTTTTATGACACATATAACAGGTAGATGCCTAAGCAGGAAGACCAAAAAGAGTGAAAGAAAATTCCAGATCAATTTTCTTAATGAAGATTGATGTGAAAATCTCAAATACAATACTACCAAAGAAACTACCGCAAACTATTACAAGGATTTTTCACTATGATCAGGTGGGATTCCTACCAGGATTGCAGGGCTCATTGATTATTAGGAAAGCCATCAGTATAATTGACCATATCAATAATTAAACTAACAGTAATCACATGATTGTCTGAAGAGATGAAAAAAAAGGCCTTTGACCAAATACAACATCCATTCCTATTAAAAACATTAGAAAGCACAGGAATAAAAGAATATCCCTTAATTGGGGAATGGTTGATTATGGTACATGATGGTGATGGAATTCTATTGTATTCTAAAGGATGATGACCAGGATGCTTTCAGAAAGATTGGGAAAGACCTATGTGAAATGATGCAGAGTGAAATAAGCAGAACCAGGAGATCATTATATACACTAACTGAAATACTGTGGAATTATCAAATGTTATAGACTTCACTACTAATAGTAATGATCTAATGACAACTCTGAGGTGTTATGAAAGGAAGGCTATCCATCTCCAGCAAAGGGAAATGCAGCTGAAAATATATGATTTATCACTTGTTTATTTGTGCATATGTTTAGGGGGTTTGGTTCTATAAAAGTATTTGCTTATGAAAACAAATAATACAGAAATATGTTTTGTGTGATAATACATATATCACCCAAATTGAATTGTTTTTTAACTCTGGGAGGGAGAGGGAAGAAGGCAGGAATACATTATAGGTCACATGACTTAAGAAAACATGTGGAAATGTGTTATTAAAATTTTAGAATAATTATAAGACCAAATATTTAGCATCAGAGAAGAATGTAGAGGTTAGCTCTTTCCCATAATTTTACAACAACACAGAGATTTTATGTGATTTACTAAGGCCATACTCTTCATGTTTTAGGTAGGATCTGAAATCAGCAAATGAATTTCCTGAATAATGGATGTATATAGCAATTAGCATTTTTAACAAAATAAAATTCTGTTTTCTGTTGTTTTTAAACCTAAAATATAATACTTGAAATGCATTTTAAATGTGTTAAATTCATTTGGATTATCTTTTATGGGTTATTATTTAAGAAAGATCTTCTTTTATTGCAATAAATAGTGGGAATTAGGGTCATATTACCATTACAAAATAAATATTACCTAATATCTTTGTCACTTTAAAGCAGTGATTCCCAAAGTGGATTCCACCACCCCCTGGTGGGTGCTGCAGTGATCCAGGGAGGGCAGTGATGGTCACAGGTACATTTGGGGGTGGTGAATAACTGTAAGGGGGCAGTGATAAATAGTGACGGGGGGCACTAAGTAATATTTTTTCTGGAAAGGGGGCAATAGGCCAAAAATTTGGGCACTACTGCTCTAATGTGTGGTTTCATATAATCTTTATAACAAGAATCATTTAGAAAGAGGAAATGCCAAAGTTAATAATAGGGATATGTTGATTTGTTTTAATTAAGCCAAATAATCTCTTATAGGGCTAAAAAATGTAATCATTTCAATCTTTTGAATGGCCTTTTTTCCCTCTCTAGGCTCTAACAACAACAAAAATATGCTGAGCTACAGAAGATGCTTTAATTTTTTTTCTTATTTCTTTAAACCCTTACTTTCTGTCTTAGAATCAATATTGTATATTATTTCTAAGGCAAAAGAGTTGTAAAGGCTAGTCAATAGGGGTCAGGTAACTTTACCAAGGTCACATAGCTGTGAAGTGTCTGAGACCAGATTTGAACCCAGGACCTCTCATCTCGGGCCCTGGCTCTCAATCCACTGAGCTACCCTGCTGCCCCCAAAAGATGCTTTTTACATCTTCCCTAATCATAAACAATTTTACATATTGAGGAAATATATAAAAATATAATAAAAACAGGGGCTTCAACTTAGGCAGAATATTCAAAGTAACATACTTCGTTTTATAACATTATAAGTCCAAGTTAATAGATAATTAGAAAGTAACTGTATATGATCACTAAATATAGACCTAATTTGCTTAGTAATTAACCCTGGAATATTATTTTTGTGGACAGGCTGAGCAAACCATCACCACAAAATTATTATAAAATGGATACTAAATGAATAGTGTATAAAATATGTAGGCACAAAATAATCAGGACACAGTTGACTGGCTTGTATTGTCACTTAAAATCATAATTCTGCCTTTTTTTACTCTTATCCCATTACATGCTGAAAATATAGTCTCATCTGTTCATTTTATTTCTATTGCCAATCATCCTTAATTATTGGAAATTTTTTTCAGTGTGTAATGGGTGCTGAAATGTTAGTATGCTCATTAAATTGACTCTCTAGCTCAAGAAAGAGATTCTGATATGCTTTGTTATGTTAGAGTTGTGCAACTCCAAATATTCCATCCTTTCTTAATTTGAAGTCCTCTTCCACAACATTTAACATGAATTAATAAGGATTCCTTTTTTAATGCAAAACATCCCTCATGAATTTGACTTAACTGACATAAATATATAAATGAATTGAATGATTAGCATGAGGGAGAACTATCTCCAATTTTCCTTTTTTCCCTAGTGTGGGAGAGAAAGCTTTCAGAAGTTCATGATATTCAAACATTTCATATTGATTTGGGATTATTAACAAATTCATTTTAATTATGGCATCTTTCTACATCCATTTTGCACCTTGTGTATTGTTTATGTGACCCTACACAGGTTGTTTCCTAAAGAAACAGGCATCTTTTAAAAAGAATTATATATAACATAATGCAAAACATTAGCAAGGACTTTATCTAGATTATGTGACATCATGTATGGATTAAGAAATGTGAAAGAAGAACATGGAGACAACATATATTTTTCATATTATATTGTTGTTATTTCATTATAGTTGGATTTTTTGTTGTTTTTAATCTGATTTTACACCATAGCCTAAACTCCTAGAAAGAAACAATTTTGCTCCAATGATTTTCTTATACTGATCATCCTTCCTTCTTGACTACCACAGTTACTTAAACATAGTAGATTCTCAATATAAGGCTATACACATGAAGACATAAATAACAAAAGGAGGAATACTAATTTCTCATGAATAGGTTAAAAGGACAATTATACCTAAATTAATTTACTTATTCAGTCCCATATCAAACAATTAGACAATTATTTTATAGGGTTAAATTAATAATGATAAAATTCATGTGGAAGAAGAAAAGGTCAAGGATATCAAAGGAGTGAATGAAGAAAAATGTGAAGAAAACAGGCCTCATAGTTGTTGTATTTTTGTTTTTTTTCATTTCTAAGTTTTTGTCACCCCATTTGGGCTTTTCTTGGCAATAATACTGGCATTATTTACTATTTTCTTATCCAGATTATTTTATAGATGAAGAAACTGAGATAAATATGGTAAAGTGACTTGCCCTTATTCTCGGGGTGACTGAGGTCATTTTTGAACACAGGAATAGAAGCCTCCCTTACACCAACCCTAACATTCTATCCCCAGTGCCACCTAATTGCCCTGGTAATCATGAAAACAGTTTAGTATTAGTTAAGAAATAGAGTACCCAATTATTAGGTACCCAAAACACAATAGTAAACATCCAGAGCAATCTAGAATTTGAGAAACAAAAATAGTTAAGCTTCTGAGGCAAGGATTGCCCATTGGATAGAAAAAGGTAAGAAAAATGGAAATCAACCTGGCAGAAATTAGATAGACCAACATCTCATACTGTATGTTGAGATAGGGTCAAACTGAGTATAAGACTTGGATGTTAAGGGCGATATTGTTAGCAATTAAGTGATGGGGATTTTAACCTTTCAGATCTATGCATAATGGAAGAATTTATGACCTAGCAAGCAATAGAGGGCATTATATGATATATTACAGGATACATAATGAAGAATTCTGACTACATTAAATTAAAAAAAGCATTTTACACAAAAAAACAATGCAATCACATTTAGAAGAAAAGCAGAAATTAGAAAATGTTATTTTTCTCTTTTAAAGACCTCATTTCACAAATATATCACAGAACAAATCAAGTTTATAAAATATGATTTATTCTTCAATTAATTAATGGTCAAATGGTATTAATAGGCAGTTTTCAGATGAAAATATTAAAGTTATCTATAGTCATATAAAAATGCTCTAAGTAGATATTAGATAAATTGAAATTAAAAAATACTCTGAGGTAGCACCTCACTACTACAAAATGGATAAGAAAGAAATGGAAAATGCAAGTTTCAGACTGGATATTTACATATATTTTACAAAACTCTAAAATAATTTTAATATTTACTTGTATTTTTATTACCAAAAGTACTGATTCTAAAAATAATTTTGAAAATCAAAATAGCCTTCAGATCAGTGCTAAAATTTTCCCAGACCAAATTAAGTCTTAAGATCATTGGAATGGAATTTGAAATCCCAATTGAATGTTAGAAAAATGTTTAAGTGGTGAATAAGCTACCTTACCCTCATTTGCTTCTAGTGGCCATATTTCAGCCATTTTATGTACAATTATGTTTTTGAACTTTGAGACCAAGTTTACTTTATTTGGATTCTAAATAAATGAACTAGTTTTTTCAAAGTATTTATTTACTCATTCCACAATTCTCCTACTATCAAGAAAACAAATAGACTCCTAGGCTAAGTTGGTTGTAGAGTAGAAGCAAGAGTCTTCTCACTATCAATCAATACATATGGCCTCAAAGGACAAAAATCAGATGAGCAAAAGGGTACTACCATAGAGTACAGTCTTGAGGTAGGGAGAGTTTGGGTATTTCCACACTATAAGGGGGTAAATTTACTCCAAAAAAAGCTCAAACTTAATACCCATTCACACTCCACCAAAGGAGTCAGAATCAGAGAAAGACAGGGGCAATCTTTAGGTTCTTAGGGGCTAGCTAAGGATATCACAGACTTATATCTGAGAGCAAAGAGACTTTGGACCCCAGGAGGCTGAGGAATGTGAAGCTTGGGGACAGAATTAGGGCAGAGATGGGCTGTCCACAGCAGACTTGGCAGAGACTGAAAAATAGCCTCAGGGCAAAAACCATTCTGTAGCTCAATGCACAAAGATCTGCCTATCCTCCTCACTCAGACATTTGGCTGGAAAGGGAAAAAAAAACTAACACAGAAATGGCCACCAATACCCAGGAACTATAATATACAATTACCAAAAAAAAATAAGAAAAATAATTTGACCCTGAATAACTTCTAAAGAGAAAAACAGCAGACTAGAGAGGAGACAACAGAGAGTGACAAACAAGCAAACATATCCAAACTTTACCCCCAAAATGGAAACAGGTCACAAGTTCTCAAAGAACTTGAATTTGAGTTTATGGACCAATTAAGAAAGATGGAAGAATTTTGCCAAGGAAAGTGGGAAATAGTTCAAAAAGAAAATAACAGTTTAAATGACAGAATCTCCCATTTGGTAAAATAAGACCAGAAATCAAATGAAATTATAAACAAATTGGAGACCAGAATTGACCTGCTGGAAGCAATGAAAAGCAAGATAGACAAAACCAAGAAGGAAAATCAAAACATCATAGATGGAAATCAGTTTTTAAAGACTAAAATTGAGCAAGTAGAAGCTAATGATCTCACAAAACAGCAAGAATTAATAAAGCAAAGTCAAAAGAAGGCCAAATAGAAGAAAACACGTAAATATCTCATTTAGAAGATTACTGACCTGGAAAATAGGTCCAGGAGGGACAATCTGAGAATCATATGTCTATCTGAAAACCTAGACATAAACAGAAATGTTGACATCATATGACAAGAAATTATCCAAGAAAACTGCCCTGATATACTTAAACAAGACATTAAAATAGACATTGAAAGAATCTATAGATCACCCTCTATATTAAATGCTCAAAAGACAACACTCAAAAATGTAATTGCCAAATTCAAAAGCTTTCATATCAAGGAGAAAATATTCCTAGAAACCAAAAAGAGACAATTCAGATATCAAAGAGGTCCAGTCAGGATTACACAGGATTTGGTAGCTTCCATGCTAAAGGACCTTAGTATATGATATTCAGGAAGGCAAGAGAATTGGGTCTATAACCAAGGATGACTTACACATTAAAACCGACTGTATACTTACAGGGGAAAGTATCAGTATTAAACAAAATAGAATAATTCCAAGCGTTTGTAAAGAAAAGACCAGAACTAGATGGCCAATTTGATGTCCAAATACAAAACTCAAGAGAAATATGAAAAGGGAAACAAGAAAGGGAGAAAAAAATTAAGGGCTTCAGTAAGGTCAAATTGTTTACATTCCTATATTGAAAAAAGCTTTTTGTAGCTCTCAAAAACTGTATTGATTATCATAGTAGTTAGAAGAATTATTCATTAGGAGAGGTTGGAGTACTAAGTGGTTTAAGATGATATAGAAAAAAAGGAAAAGGTGGGGGGAGGGGTGAAATAGAAGATGGCACCAAGAGAAACTTGAAGCAATAAGAAAAATAGGATAAATTATATTACATAAAAAGATGCATTGGGGGCAGCTGGGTAGCTCAGTGGATTGAGAGCCAGGCCTAGAGACGGGAGGTCCTAGGTTCAAATCCGGCCTCAGACACTTCCCAGCTGTGTGACCCTGGGCAAGTCACTTGACCCCCATTGCCTACCCTTACCAATCTTCCACCTATAAATCAATACACAGAAGTTAAGGGTTTAAAATTAACAAAAACAAAAACAAAAAAAAGATGCATTGGAGGGGAGGAGAAGAATACTATTATAAGAAGAAGAAGAAAAGAGTGCTAAAGGCAATATTTAAACCTTCTCTCAGGAGAATCCGTTCTGAGAGGGAAGAGTGTCTACATTCATTGGGGTAGCAAATTCTATCTAACCCTCCAGCTTGATGGCAAACCTATGGCATGTGTGTCATCACTGACAAGCTTAGCCATTTTCAATGGCACAAGGTTGCATGTGGTCTCATACAGAGAAGTATGGGGCCTCATGCAGAGTATGAAACATTTCCTAGAGTATAGAGCAGACACTTTGTGCACTATACATGGCAATTCTACCTATAATAATTTACTTGTTTTTGTTTATAAAATATAGTTATATATTAAAATTATGCATTTTATTATTTAATACATAAATATCATGAAATTATGTTTTTTCCTTGAAGTGACACACCACCTGAGTTATCCTCAGTTTTTTAGTGAATTTTTTAAATTAATTTTTTTTTATTTTTAGAAAAATTTTCCATGGTTACATGATTCATGGTTTTACTTTCCCCTTCAAGTCCTCAAGCTACCCCCCCATAGCTAACTAGCATTTCCACTCATTTTAACATGTGTGGTCAGTAAAGACTTATTTCCATATAATTGATAGTTGCATTGGTATGGTCTTTTCAGGTGTACATCCCCAATCATGTCCTCATCAACCCAAGTGTTCAAGCAGTTGTTTTTCTTCCGTGTTTCCTCTCCTGTAGTTCTTCCTCTGAATGTGGGTAGCATTCTTTCCCATAAATCCCGCAGAACAGTCTTGGTTCATTGCATTGCTGCTAGTACAGACATCCATTAGATTTGATTTTACCACAGTGTATCAGTCTCTGTGTACAAGGTTTTTCTGGCTCTGCTCCTTTCACTCTGCATCAATTCCTGGAGGTCTTTCCAGTTCACATGGAATTCCTCTAGTTTATTATTCCTTTTAGCACAATAGTATTCCATCACCAACATATACCACAATTTGTTCGGACATTCCCCAATTGAAGGGCATACTCTCAATTTCCAGTTTTTTGCCACCACAAAGAAGGCAACTATGAATATTTTTGTACAAGTCTATTTTTCTATGATCTTTTTGGGGTACAAACCCAACAATGGTATGTTTGATCAAAGGGCAGGCATTCTTTTATCTCTCTTTGGGCATAATTCCAGATTGCCATCGAAAATGTTTAGATCAGTTCACAATTCCACCAGCAACATAAATTGCCTAGATTAACAAAAGAAATTGAAAATTTACATAATCCCATATCAGAAAAAACGCTTAAACAAGCCATCAAAGAACTCCGTAAGAAAAAAATCCCCAGGGCAGATTCACAAGTGAATTCTACCAAACATTTAAAGAACAATGTATCCCAGTACCATACAAACTATTTGACAAAGTGAGGAAAGGAGCCTTGTTGGAGGAGTTGTAAATTGATCCAAACATTCTGGAAGGTGACCTGGAACTATGCACAAAGAGCTTTAAAAGCATGCCTCATCATTTATCCAGCCATAACACTGCTGTATTTTTTTATCCTAGAGAGATAATAAGGACAGCTACTTATACATAAACCTTCATTAGTTGCAGTCTTTGTGGTGACAAAAGAATTGGAAAATAAGGAAATGCCCTTTGATTGGGGAATACCTGAACAAATTGTGGTATCTGTTGATAATGGAAAACTACAGTGTTGAAAGGATTAATGAACTGGAGGAATTCCATATGAGCTGGAATGAATTCCAGGAATTGGTGCAGAGGGAAAGGAGCAGAACCAGGAGAACGTTATATGCACAGAAACCAATATACTCAAGCACAATCGAATGTAATGGACTCCTCTACTAGTAGCAATGCAATGACCCAGGATAATTCTGAGGCATTTGTGAGAAAGAATGCTATCCACATCCAAAGAAAGAACTGTGGGAGTAGAAACACACAAAAGAAAAAGAATTGCTTGATCGCATGGTTCAATGGTGGTATGATTAGGGTAGTAGACTGTAAACAATCAACCTAGTGGAAATATTAATAATATGGAAATAAGTCTTGATCAATGGCACATGTAAAACCCAATGGAATTGCTCATTTGGTTAAGGGAAGTGGGTGGGAGGAGGTGAGGGAAATAACATGAATCATGTAATTGTGGAAAAATATTCTAAATTACATAAATGAACTTTATTTGGAGTTTCCAGTAAGATGGAGGGTTAGATGGAGCTAATCTTAAAACCTCTGCACCCTTACACACCGAGATAGAAAACAGTGCACTTTGAGAAGAAAAAGGACCAAGTTTAATAACAGGACAGAGTAGGGGGAATCCTACTGCAGCATAACTAAAGAGGTACACAAAGAAAAAGGATTCAATTCTTGAACTGTCAGATCTGAGGGCATAGAAGGGGAATCCCAGGACACCTCTCCCACGTGCTATCAGGAGTTTCCAGAGGCCCAGAAAAACTCAGGGCTGGTGGGCACACCAGACCAGAGAGAAGGTATTGCTGGCAGCAGACTCAGGGAGTTGAACACAGGCACTGGAGAGGCAACTGGAGAAGAAAACGAGAGAAACAAAGCAAAACCACCCAGAAGATGGTGGCTTAAAGAGAGGCAAACCACAGACCAAAGACAGCTTGGCTTCCTCATACCACGATAGAGAATGCAGGGCTTCAAGAGGAAAGAAAACCAGATCAAACAGTGGACAGTGCAGGGGGATCCCATTACTGGAGAGCTCAGTTCCACAAAAACACTCCTTGTCCCCCCACAGTTTTTTGGGTTTTTATTTTTGATTTCTTTGTTTGTTTTTCCATCCTCTAGATTTTTTTAGCCTCAGGGCAGATTAAGCGGTAAGATTAATCCAATCAATAAAGGATTAATTCCAACAATTGGAAAGATAAGAAGTCTTTAGAGGGCAGAGAAAGTAGCTACAAATCTCCATTGCCAGCTGAGGAAGATTTTTAATCAAAGATCATTAAATACATCTGCTCAAACTAGCAGACCAGAAAAGGAAAAAAAATATGAGTAAGAAACAGAAAAAGAGAAAAGAAATGACAATTGACAGCTTCTTTCAAGGAAGTGAAAAGAGAGCAAATGAAATAGAAATAGAAGAAGAGGAAGTAGTTCCAGCGAACTGGCCACAGGCTTCAGAATATCTCAAAATTGAATTAATTCAAGAACTTCAGGAACTCAAAAATCAAGCAATAGAGGAAAGAGAGGCTGAAGACAATTGGAATAAGGAAATACATGAACTAAAACAAGAAAATAAAGTCTTAAAAGCCAGAATTGGCCAGCTTGAAAATGAAGCAAAGAAGGCAAAAGATGATATACAAAGAAAATCAGACCAGAAGGAAAAGGATGACCAAAAATCCAGGAATGAAATTCAGTCTTTAAAAACAGAACTCAACAACTAGAAGCAAATGACTTCACAAGGCAGCAAGAATATATTAAACAAAATTTGAAAAATGAAAAATTTGAGGAGAATATGAAATATCTCATTGATTCAACCAAAGATCTGGAGAACAGAGCTGGAAGAGAGAATTTAAGAATTATTGGTTTACCAGAACATCATGATAAAAGAAAAAGTTTAGATAGCATCTTACAAGAAATTATCAGAGAAAATTGCCCTGAAGTTCTAGAACAAGAGGGAAAAGTGGAAATAGAAAGAATCCACAGATCTCCATCTACATTTAATCCACAGCTGAAAACTTCCAGGAATATTATAGCCAAATTCAAAAACTACTAGACCAAGGAAAAAATATTACAAGCTTCTAAGAAGTCATTCAGATATCAGAGAACCACAGTTAGGATAACATTGGATCTGGTTGCATCTACATTGAAGGACCAGAAGGCATGGAACACAAAGCAAGAGAACTGGGCATACAACTAAAAATCAACTATCCAGCAAAACTAACTATATTATTGCAGGGGAAAGTATGGTCATTCAATAAAATCGAGGACTTCCAAACATTCATCAAAGAAAAAAAGGGACTTAAACAGAGAGTTTGCTGCCCAAACCCAGAACTCAAGAGAATCAAAAAAAGGTAATTAAAAGAATTGGGGGAGGAGAAAAAATTCTTTTCTTTAAGGGACACAACAAGTTCAATCAATTTATATTCCAAGAAGAAAAGAAGATATTGGCAAATATTAAAAATTGTTATTACCAACAGGGTAACTAGAGGAAGCTTACAGAGAGGGAACAGGGCAAACTGTATAGGATGAAATGTCAATATATATATATGTGTGTGTGTGTGTGTGTGTGTGTGTGTGTGTGTGTGTGTGTGTGTGTCTGTGTCTGTGTCTGTGTCTCTCTCTGTGTGTGTGTGTGTGTGTGTGTAGATATAAATATATACAAAGCTGGGGGTGGAAAGAAGATAATAATAAGAAAAATAGGAAAAAACAAAAAGGAATAATTTTATATTTCATAAAGAAGTGTGTGGGAACCAACAGGGAAAATAACAATACACTGTAAGAGTAAAGAGGTTAGAGAGAGGAAATATTCAATAATTAAGTGCATTGAAAACAACTTAAAGAGAGAAGAAGAATCAGATGCATTGGGGCAGAGAATTGATTCATGCCCTATAGAGAAGTAGAAGGGTAACAAGAGGACTAATGGGGAGGGAAGCAATACTAGGGAGGGAGAGGGCTTAGGGAGGAGCGCATCAAGTCTTTAAAGAACAATAAGAGGTGAATAAGAAGGGAGGGGTGAGAAAGGGAAGTACAACAAGAAAGGGGATCATAGGACCTGATTAAAAACAAAACATTGGTATAGAAGGAAACAGTGAACAAAGAAAGGACAGAACTAGGAGAGAGAATCAAAACATCTGGGAATGAGCAGTTGATAATTATAACGCTGAATGTGAATGGTAGGAACTTGCCCATAAAAGGAAGCAAATAGCAGAGTGGATAAGAAACCAAAACCCTACCATATGTTATCTACAAAAAACACCATGAGACAGACAGACAGACATAGAGTAAAAATGAGAGGATGGAGCAAAAATCTTTTGGGCTTCAAATGAGAAAAAGAAGGCCGTGTTGGCTATCATGATCTCTGACAGAGCCAAAGTAAAAATAGTTAAGGTTAAAAGAGATAGGGAAGGTTACTACTTCCTAATAAAAGGCAGTATAAACAATGAAGAAATATCAGTACTCATAGATATGCACCAAACGGTATAGCTTCCAAATTTCTAAAGGAGAAGCTAGTGGACCTCAAGGATGAAATAGATAGCAAAACCATACTAGTGGTGGAACTCAAACTTCCCCTATAAGATCTAGATAAATCAAATCAAAAAATAAATAAGAAAGAGATAAGAGAGATGAATGAACTTCTAGAAAAATTAGAGTTAATAGATATATGGAGAAAAATAAAAGGGGACAAAAAGGAATACATATTCTTTTTAGCAGCAAATAGAACATTCACAAAGTTAGACCATTTGCTAGGGCATAGAAACATGGCAAACAAATGCAAAAAAGCAGAAATAACAAATGTAGCCTTCTCAGATCATAATGCAATAAAAGTAGTTATTAGTAAGAATACATGGGAGAGGCAAACCAAAAACTAATTGGAAATTAAATAATATGATTCTCCAAAATAATTTAGTGAAAGAACAAATCACAGAAACAGTCAATAGTTTCATTAAAGACAATGACAATGATGAGACATCTTACCCAAACATATGGGATGCAGCCAAAGCAGCTAAAAGGGGAAAATTTATATCACTGAGTGCATATATTAACAAATTAGAGAGGCAGAGGTTAATGAATTGGGCATGCAACTTAAAAAACTAGATAACGAAAAAATTTAAAAATCCTCAAATGAAAACTAAATTAGAAATAATAAAAACCAAAGGAAAAATTAATAAAATTGAAAGTAAAAGGACTATTGATTTAATAAATAAGACCAGAAGCTGGTATTTTGAATAAAACAGATAAAATAAAGTATTGGTAAATCTAATAAAAAAAGGATAGAAGGAAAAACAAATTAACAGTATCAAAGTTGAAAAGTGAGACCTCACCTCTAATGAAGAGGAATTTAAGGCAATCATTAAAACTATTTTGTCCAATTATATGGTAATAAATTTAGTAATCTAGGTGATATGGTTGAATATTTATAAAAATATACATTGCCTAGATTAACAGCAGAAGAAATAGAATACATAAATAATCCAATATCAGAAAAAGAAATTGAACAAGCCATCAAAGAATTCCCTAAGAAAAAATCCCCAGGACCAGATGGATTCACAAGTAAATTCTATCAGATATTCAAAGAACAATCAATCCCAATACTATACAAATTATTTGACATAAAAAGCAAAGAAGGAGTCCTACCAAATTCCTTTTATGACACAAATATGGTAGTGATTCCAAAGCCAGATAGATCAAAAACAGAGAAAGAAAATTACAGACCAATCTCCTTAATGAACAAAGATGCAAAAATCTTAAATAAAATACTAGCAAAAAGACTCCAGCAAGTGATCAATAGGGTTATCCATCATGATTAGGTGGGATTTATACAAGGAATGCAAAGATGGATCAATATTAGGAAAACCATCCACATACTTGACCATATCAACAATCTAACAAACAAAAATTATGATTTTCTCAATAGATGCTGAAAAAGCCTTTGACAAAATACAACAGCCATTCCTACTGAAAACCCTAGAAAGTATAGGAATAGAATGTCCTTTCATAAAAATAATAAATAGTATATATCTTAAACCATCAATAAGCATCATGTGAAATGGGGATAAATTAGAAACCTTTCCAATGAGATCAGGTGTGAAACAAGGATGCCCATTATCACCTCTATTATTTAACATTGTACTAGAAACACTAGCAGTAGCAATTAGAGAAGAAAAAGACATTGAAGGTATTAAAATAGGCAATGATGAGACTAAGTTATCACTCTTTGCAGATGATATGATGGTCTACTTAAAGAATCCTAGAGAATCAACTAAAAAGCTAGTAGAAATAATCAACGTTAGCAAAGTTGCAGGATACAAAATAAATCCACAAAAATCATCAGCATTCTATGTATTTCCTACACATTGCAGCAGCAAGAGTTAGAGAGAAATTCCATTTAAAATCACCCTAGACAATACAAAATACGTAGGAATATGTATGCAAAATCATGAAAAACATATTTACATATTAACTATGTTGTAAAAAGGTGAGAAAAATATTTTTTTTCATATGCACTTAGAATATCACTTCTCTCTCTGGAGAAAGACAACATTTTTCAATTTTTAAAAATTTTTGTTTGTAATGTTTTCTTTTTTCAATTATATGTAAAACATTTTTCATATTCATTTTATTCAATTATTAGTTCCAAATTATCTCTAGTCTTCATCTCTTCCAAACTCCTCATTGAGAAGGTAAGCAACTTGATATAGTTTATACATGTACTGTTTTGCAAAACTATCATCTTCTGCCTAGAATTTATTCATTTATCTCTCTTTAAATGTCCCATCTGAAACCACAATACCATTCCTTATACTTTTCAAAGCATGCTCTAACCTCAACACATGTTTTATTTACAGTATTTAAAGTTTATTTTTATTGCCTTTCTGCTATGGATCATGCATCATATATCTTCCAATAGGTCAAGATATCTTTCTGACTTCAGATTTTTGTTTATTTTACTTTAAATCTCAAAGTCCATCTGTGTTTCAACAAAACACTTCATTCTTTCCAATAACATAGAGTCAAGATATATTTCCCTATCTTATTTACTTTTTTAAATTATGAAGACCAAATTTCACTTTCTTCATATTTAGTAGTTAGTAGAACATGGTAGAAGATGCAGTACCAGACAAACTTTGCAGATCAGGAGGGGAAAATCATTTACTATCATGTTCATTTGAAGCAAAATATTTATTCTTCCATTTCTTATGTTTTGGTATTTTTTATGGCCAACATGGATGCTGTCATGGAAAGCTCCCTATTTGTAATGCTTATTCACCAGATTTGGAAAAGAGGTGATATATATACACACACACATATGCATATATAGATAGATACATAGATACATAGATAGATAGATATTCATTTTTATTTATTTGTCCAGAAAATAGTGCAGTGCCTTAAACCCTGTATATTCCTAATTAATATTTGTTAAATGGAATAGAATTGGATTGGATTAAAAAGGACACCCATTTTATTTTTCCTACTTCTTGTTGAATAATCTTGTTCAACTGTCTTTCATTGACAATTAGTTCTAGCCAAAAATCTCTCTGGCCAAAGTCCAATTTATTTGTAGATGAGCATAGTGATAAGTTTGTAGGATGGAGCCTCCTACCATGTTCTCTATCTAGTCTTCTCTTATATTTTTGTTGATGTTTCCAAGAATTCTTTCAATAATAATAGATCTAGATTCACTCAATATAAATATTGAATTTTCAGCTGACTGAAATGGGCATTAAGTAGCTTCTTCTTGAGGTCCAATGCATTTGTGTTCATGAGATTACTGATTATCTTATTTGTGCATTCATCTTTTCCCATCTTACTTTGCAAGCACCCTAGATATAAGCTTCTGTCATATCATATCTTTGTATTCCTAG
This sequence comes from Gracilinanus agilis, assembly GCF_016433145.1. Classification (NCBI taxonomy): domain Eukaryota; kingdom Metazoa; phylum Chordata; class Mammalia; order Didelphimorphia; family Didelphidae; genus Gracilinanus; species Gracilinanus agilis. The sequence continues at coordinate 532,608,786 of NC_058130.1, read as the reverse complement.
TGCTTAGCACAGAGCTTTGTATAGAATAAATGCTTAACAAATATTTATACACACATATGTATAAATGTGTGTATACATTTGTGTGTATACGCAAATACACAATAGACAATATACATCCAATATATAAATGTCTTCATACACATATATGCACATACATTATTCAACTGAAAGAAACTATTGAGAAACTAGTGGCTTGCTTTATTGCCAGTCTATAAGGCAATGACAGATTTGTCTTGCTCTTTCACAGTTTCATTAGCTTCACTGCACTGACAGTTACAATAACTTGTTTTTTCTCAGTAAACTAAGCAGATATGATTAAAAGTACACATAGGGTAAATTTTCATAGGATTGCACAAGATTTCAGCTCTGAATCGGTCATTAAAGTCAATAGAATTTGGATAGCTAGGACCACAGGCTACTTTCTGACAATTTATCTCATAGGGAGCCCATAAGTGAAGTAACAAAGTTATATTTTTTCTCTTTTCAATTAACTGCTTTGGAAATGGGTTAAGCTTCATTCTTAGAGTCTGAAATTCTCTATTCTTGGAATAAAAGTAAATGTGAGCTGCCAATTCATTATTTTTTAAATGTACTTCTAAAAAATCCAAAACAATACCCTTTCAGAGAGACAGCTTCTCTGTGTAAATACATAATATACATTTCATAATGACTTAAGCTTCCCAAATAAAAGAACATCTGAATTGGTAAGACCCATGGACATATTCAACCTGCACCTGAAAAGGAATCTGGTGAATAATAACAACCCCAACAAACTGTCATCGAGCTTGTACTTGATTATATTAGTGGTGGAATCATAGGAACACTTGAAGTTAAGTAAAAATAGCTATAGGGAAATTATGCCTTTTGTGGATAGCCCACTCTACATTAAGTGAGCTTTTAATATTAGGATGCTTATTCTGCAACTTCTACCTATTATTCTGAATTTTGTACATGTAATTGGCATGAATATATTTGAATCAAATTATTATGTCATCCTGAGTCTTCTTTTCTCCACATTCTTAGTTTCCAAAAAAAATCTTTAGATGGAATGTTGTCAGATTTTCTCATCATACAGGCTGATCATCCTCCTTTGGTGGAGATCCAGATTAGCAATGTGTTTCTTCACATGTGGCTCCCAGAAGTAAAACATAATCCAATTGGGATATTCCCACATTATTATACATGAAACAGTTTTGTTAATTTAAAACAAAATGAAACAAAAAAGGAAGCAGAGAGGGATACTATGGGGAATGTTATATGTATATTGAGATGAGGTCAGTGTTATTATTAGTTTTACTTAATCATTTTAATTTTTATATATACCTCTTGTGAAGGAGGATTAATATATAAATATTCATAGACAAAAGACAACAAAACATTAAAAGAAAGAAATCAGTACAATGAAAAAAGACTCTCACCTATAGTGAAGTTGGTTAAAATGCCACTTATCCTACTTCCCAGTGTTCCATTTTGGATATTCAAAAGGCAGTTGCAGATGCAACATTAGAGGTGAATAGAAAGGTTAGGGAAGAATAGATTGATTTGCCAGTTTTGAATATAGAGTAATTAACCAATTTATGGAGGCCATTAGGATCACCAAGTGAAACAGTATGAAAGAAAATGTTAAGAGAACCATGGGAACTCTCATAAACAGTAGGAAAAGAAGTAGATAGGGAGAGATTGATAAAAGTGATATAGTAGAAATAATAGAAAGAGAAATCTGTTGGAGCAGAGAGGGCTGAATGGCTTGATTGTACATGTAGAGGTGTTAGCCAAGGTAAAGAGTAAGACCACCTTTTCAGCTGAAACAGGAGTAAAGGAGGAAATAATGTCATAAAACATCTGACTGAAATCAAAAGAGGAAAAGAGATAGGGAGGCAGCTCACAGACAATGTCTTCAATTTTTTTCTGTAAAATATGAAGCAAGTTCCTTAGCAGATAAGGGGGAGAGGGAAAGGAGTCATGGAATTTTTGAAGAGAAATAAAAATGTTTGGAAGAGCTGCTATGAAGATTGGGATTGAGTTAGAAAAGATGGCATATTAGGATACCATAGAAGCAGTATGGGATAAAATGATAGTGAACTCATTCAGAATAGTTGTATAATTTTCTTCACCTTTGTTCAGCTCATGGGTATATGAATGCAGGTGGGTAATGGTGGGATTTATTTAAGGCTTTAGCTTGAAAGGGCAAAGTTAGTGGTATGATGAAGAGCCTATGAACTGTAATATCTAAAATAAAACTGATATGTGGTAATTGTAATGGTTATATTAATTCTAGTATGGGGCATCTGTTATAGGTAAACTAATTACTAGATTGATGGATCTCAAGAAACAGTTTGATCCAACCAAAATTTATTATGGAGGAGAGATATAAAAACAGAAACCAGGCAGTAAGGAATAACAGTTGAAACTAAGAGACCATATATATTAATATTAATATTATATCATATCTTAAGTTTAAACACTATGTTAATATTTTACCTAACCCCCCCAAAAAAAACCCAGCTACTCCTCACAGAGTTACTTCTTGTCTGAAAAACAGACACTGTCTTGCTAAAATGAAATTCTATCTTACTACCTTATGTTAAATATAAATCTAAATTTATAATGACCTCCTTAAGTAATTTATAAAGAAAACAAAATGTAGCACCTCTCTCTCATTCAAGTTCAAAGAATACTGTTTCCTGTGACAGTTTTTCATAGACCAGCTCTCTTGCCCCCCTGGAGTACCTCTCCAGAGTAGACCTCAAAGCTTGACCTCTTCTCTCAGAGTGCTGAGAATGGAAAAAATCCTCAGTCACTTCACTCTGGATTACAAATGTTAAGTTTTCTTCTTCATCTTCCTTAAATCTCTTTTTCTTTCTTTCAACTTCCACCAACTGTCTTTCAGATCAAGAGCTCACAACAGTCACTTCTGTTCTCCCAGATTGGCAGAGAAAATAGAGCCTGGAATTCTTTCTCAGTCTCCTTTTATCCAATTTCCTTAAAAAAGCAGCATAAAAACCTATCTGCTTAATTTTCTTAAAGGGGACAATGTAAAAGTGGAAAAAACCTTTTCTCTGATCTAAAAAAAACTTTCTCTTAATGAAACTAATTAAATTCTCCTCACAACAGGACTCAAGAGAAGAGGACCATTTAGACTTAAGTTGGTTTGCCAAGGAGTGAAGAAGAATAGAAGAGAAGAGAATCATTAGTGAAAGAATGATGTAAGAGATTAAAGGTCATCTGTGAATGAAGAGAAGGTCTTGGTAAAAGGAGACAGAGGTGAAGGTGAAAAACCAATAAAATATGGTCAAATTTTGGAATTCTTGAATATGAAGAAAATATATTTGTGAGTGCTGCCAAGGTCAATGTTATGACCATTTTTATGTATGGCTGCAGTGGGATGGAAGAGTAGATAATAAGAAGTAAGTAGGTTAAGTACTTTTAGAGGATACATTTATTAAACAACTTTATTGAATTGTTAGTTTGCTATGTATTATGATGGAGATAGCACTGGATCTGGGTTGAGGAAGAGTTTAAATCTTATATGACCGTAATTACCTATATGACCTTGCTCCATTCACTTAACAGCTCCCTTTTAAGTTTTATCATTTATGAAACAGAGATAAGAACTACATCTTTTTTCCTTAGTACTTGTGAGAAACAAAGACAAAATAGGTAAAAATCTTGCAAATAATAAGATGTTATGTAATTGCTTGCTGTTGTTGTTCCTAAACATAGTTTTCTACCTACAGTCTATACCATATATAGCACAGGATCACAAGTAAAATTGTTTAATACCTTTATTCTCATTTGATACACTTACTGGAGTACTCTAAAGAGCATAATTAGTGGCTAGAAAAACAAAGTTATACTACCAATAAAGTGCAACATAAAGAAATAGAGAAATTCTACTTTAAAATAACTCTAGAAAATATAAAACACTCAGGAGTATACCTGCCAAGATGAATCCAGGAACTGTGTAATTCTCAACTACAAAACCATTTTCACAAAAATAAAGTCAGAACTAAACAATTAGATAAAAACATTATTTATTTGTTCAAGGGTAGGCCAAAAATGAAAATTCTACCTAAATTAATTTACTTATTCAGGGCCATACTAATATAACTACCCAAAAATAATTTCATAAAGTTAGAAAAAATAATAGCAAAGGTGATATATAAGAACAAAAGACTTAAATTATCAAGAGAAATAAAAGAGAATTAATGAAATAAAATATGAACAAAGGTGTCATATGCAATTATATACATGTATATGTACATATATATATTTGCGATCCTATATAGGATCACAAACTATATTATAAAGTGGCAACTATCAAAACAAGCTGGTTACTGGATAAGAAATATAGTGGTGGACCAATGGAATAGACACAACACAATGTAAATGGCCATAGTAATTTTAGTGTTTGACAAACCCCAACATCCAAGCTATTGTAAAAGAATTTATGATTTGACAAAATTTGTTGGGAAAATGGAAAGCAATATGGTCCCAATTAGACTGAGACCAATGACTCATATCATATACCAAGGTAAAGACAAAATGGATACATAATTTAGAAATTAAAAGTGATACCACAAGCAAAATAGGAAAACACAAAATAGTTTATCTGCAAGATATACAGATAAGGAAAGAATTTAAATCAAAACAAAAATAGAGAATATTAAGAGATGAAAAATAGATACATTGAGGACATTAAATTAAAAAATTTGGACAAATAAAATTAATGTAACTAAGAATAAAAGACAAAAAAACTGAGAAAAATATCACAAATGTCTCTGATGAAGGCCTAATTTATAAAAAATAGAGATAATTCAGACAAATTTAAAAGAATATGACCCATTACCCAAATAGCAAATAGCTAAAAGATATAAAGAGGCCATTCTCAGATGAAAAAATTAAAACTAATTTTAGTCATATGAAAAAAATTATCCAGATCACTATTAATTATAAAAATGCAAATTAAAACAACAATGAGGTACCACATCATCTATGTCAGACTCACTAACATGACAAAAAAGGAAATTATAAAGTTTGGAAGACTTGTGGAAAGGTTAATACACTAATACAATGTTCTTGGAGTTATGTACTAATACAACATTTGTAGAGAGCAATCTGGAACCATGTCTAAAGTAATTCTCCTACTATGTCTGTCTCTCAAGCTGTTTAAAGATAGGGGAAAAGAAGCTTTTGGAAAAAAAATATAGCAGCTCTTTTTGAGGTGGCAAAGAACTGAAAGCTGAAGGGATGTCTATTAATTGGGGAAGAGCTAAATAAGTTGTATATGATTGCAATGGAATACTATTATCCTATAAGAAATAACAAAATGATAAGAAAAAAATATTTACATGAACTGATGAAAAGTGAAGTGAGCAGAACCAGAGAAGACTGTACACAATAACAATGAAAGTATATGAATTAATGAATGAAAGAATTATGAATGAATGAAAGTGAATGAATTAATTATGAGCAAGGCAAGGATCCAAGACAATTCCAATAGACTCATGGCAATAACAACAAAAAAGAATGTCAACTGCCAAGAAGGTAGAAATAGAGTCTGGATGCACATGAAAGCATTCCATTCTTCACTTAATTTCCTCCATGAATTTTTCTCTAGTGAAAGCAGTATGTGCCTTCTTTCACAACATTACACACACTCTCTATACTCACTGAAGACATTCCTTATTTAACTTACCCTTCTGTCCAACAGCCCAATGGAAGTGTTTTCTCCCTCCCCTTTGTGATATAATGGGGGGGGGCAGGGAGTACAAAGAATGTGGTAGGGGGAGAGGCACAGCAGTAAGTCCTTGGAGGGGTGAGCACAGCATTTATTCTGAGAGGTAGGGTGGCCTGGGCCATGTTCTCCATCTCTAAAAGATCCACCATCACACTCCTAGTAATATTTCTAATAAATTCAAAATCCTTCCTTATAATTATTATAAATATATAATAAATATAAAAATGATAAAATTAATATAAAATAATAAAGTTCTAAACAAATATTACATGTTATATTTGTACCTTTTACTTCATTTCAAGTGCTATTTTAAGAAGTTAAATTTCTATTTTACTTGAAGGGAAATTTTCATCTATTTTCTTAGATATTTCAATTATGTAACTTTAGCAGTTTTATCATGAGCTTTGAAATAGAACATTAATATGTTCCTTAAAATTCCATGTTCAGATCCTGTCCCTCACCTCACCTCAAAATATCTAGAAAGGCATCTTATAATTCAATGAACAATACTAAGCTACTAAAACAATGGAATGGAAATAAACTTCCTTACTGAAATCCACATAGATCTTTTTTTAAAAAAGCCAACAAAGATATTGAGGAGATGAGCAATAAAACAAAAGCATCTAAAATGAATAAATATCATGGGGAAGGAACACGCCAGTAAAGGCTTCCAGAAGAAGAAAATAATTCTGTGGTAAGAAAAAAAAACATAAAATAGAAAGATTCATTAGAATGTGTATAAAGATTGGCAAAAATAAGTAAAGCATGAGGAGAAGCAAAGAACACTTGAGAAAAGGAAAATAAAGCAAAACTCAAATCAATATTTTTTTTGTTTAGAGTATAAGCTGGGAAAATTAGCCAATGCAAAGGATATCATTACATTAACAAGTGGGAATATAATCCAAATGTTTATCCAGATATGATGTATTAGAAGAAAATCAACTGATATAATTATCTACCAAAATTAAATATCTGAATTGACAGAATATGAAATAAAAAGAGTCCATCATTGTTTTTGCATTAAATATCTGCAAATTTGTTTACTTTCCTACTTGTTAATATATTTGTAACTCCAAAATTAGTAGTCTTGTACCTAATGATAATCTGTAAACATTTTGTGAAGTTGAAAATTCATTTTCTCTTTATTTTTTTTTTATTTATTAGGTATTATTAGGAATTATATTTAATGATTGTAATCAATACTTATGGATCAAATTTATGTTTGATTGCAAAGGCTTCAGTGGTAGAATATGTAAAAGTTTAACTTCCCTGTTGCTTTGGGCTATAACTTGATCACAAATAACTAAAATCTCAGTGTTTAGAAGGGCAAACAAAAAATAATCAATATGATCATAAAATCTTTGCACACCTTAAGACTTTCTAGATGTTAATCAATTCTGTGTTTTCCCCTGTTTTCCTGGCTTATGGAAAACTGCTCCCAGAGTCAAGCCAAGCAAAGCTTTCTCTTAATTTCTGTGTTAGATCAGTCACTGTATTAGTTTTATTAGTCACTGTATTACTCACTGTTCTACTTTTGGTAATCTATATAACTACTATCTTTGCAATTCTTTAAAAGAGCTGTTTTATCAGATGCATACTTGACTACTAAAGAGTCTTGGGTCCTTCCTATTGACAATTACCGTTTTTGCTAATAAATTGATAGTGCTCAGAACTTTGTGCCTCAATTTCTCTTTATCAGAACAATGTTGAGTAATGAAAAATATAAATCTTTCAACATATGTGTTCCCGAATGAATTTGAATGAGGGGAACAATACGATTTGTTTTATGTAAAAACATGTGTTAAATAAATTGTTCTCAGGAATTAATTAATGTTTATTTAGGTTAGATTCCCTTGCTAGATCTTTATCCAGGCCATTCTCTCCAACCACAGGTATGCCACAGAGTCATGTCCTAGGTCTTATTTTCTTCTTTGTATAAACTACTTCATTTGGTGATTTTTATCAGTTCCCCAAAATATAACATATCTTTGCTGATGATTCTCAAATCTAACTATCCTCTTAATTTACTGCTAACCTTCAATCTCTTATTCTCAACTTCTTATCACACTTATTGAATTGGATGTCCAATAGACATCTGACAGATTAAAATGAACCTATCCAAAATGGAACTTATTATCTTCTCCCTATCTTCCTTTCTTCCTAACACTTCTCTTATCCTAGTTTCTATTCTTGTAGAAGGCAATACCATCCTTACAGTCACTCAGAACATAACTTAGAAGACATTCTTCATTTCTTACTGTCTCTAATCCACTGTACCATTCTTTTGGAAAGGTCAGTTAATTAAATTTGCAATATTTCAAATATAACATGTTCATTCCTGTCACCCTTACCCTCATCATCTAATACATGGACTATTGCAATAATCCACTAAACAGTCAGCTTGCCTCAAGTCTTTTTCTACTCCAATCCATTTTTGATTCTGCCAACAAAATCATTTTCTTAAAGTATAAGTGCATCCATGGCATCTTCTCTCATTCCAGAAATTCCACCAGCTCTCTGTTGCCTCCAAGATCAAATACAAAGTTTTCTGTTTATTCTTCATATGTTTTAAACTGGATATTTCAGATAGAATAAGATAACATAATACAAAGAGTTTATTAATATAAAATCACTCATATGTTGAAAAAAACATTTTGACTATAATTATTTGTGGTAGGAAAGAACCTGAGATGCAATATTTGTCTGCATTTATTGAGCAATGACAACAAAATAAATTATAAAATATATTGAATTATTACTAAATCATAAGGCATAAAGAATATAAAGAATTCAGAGGAATAAGGGAATAATAATATAAGATGATGGAGAGTGAAGAACGCATTATCAGAAGACCATATGCATCATGATTTTTCCATAATGTAAATAAAGTTAACATGGAAAAGTATGAGGCAATGACCTTTTTTGGTACCATACAATCAAAGTTAAAGGCTGTTAACAATCAACATTTTGATTTTCAGAAAACGTACTTCATAAAGTAATTTTCTCAGGTTTTGGTAGCATCAAAGCTAAGTTTATCAATGCATTTTAACAGCCATTTAGATGAAAAACTATATTATATAAGCTTATAATCTTTCTTTAATTTTTAATAAATCTTATATGGCTATATCATGTTCATATATGGTTTGCATTAAATATTTTAGCTATGTATAAAATATCATGATATGTTTTACTATATGGTATATACACATTATAAAAATTAATATATATCCACATAAGTACATATATACACATATATCTATAAATATATATCTCTATGTTTATGTATGATGTTCAATGATGATATGTATTTTTATTATATCTTCTCTATTGCCTTAGCATGTAATGGAGGTAACCATGAATTCCCAAAGTCTTCTCTGAGAATGGCAGGTATATAAAGATTACATGTTGGAAAAGTTTCCACTTTGATTCATGTGATTAACTTCAAAGATATTATTTCCTCCAGATCATCCTAGTTAAATTTGTTATAGCTTATTACAGACTGGATATGAAATTATTTATTTTTCAAACCATAGAAATTGAACAACTATCTACTGTAGTGTAAGGGACTTGTGATCATGACTGTTGGAGATAGTACCCTCAATAAAGAATACATTTTTAAAGGATTAAAATGAGAAGAAATGAACATATATTGCAGTAGGAAAATTTCAGATTACATTTAATGAGCAAATTACAGACTTTTAATTGGTGATATGATGTTAAGGTCTTGATTCTGGAATTTAACAACTCATAAAAATAAAACCTCTGTTGCTTTAGCTTCAAATGACCATGTATATGATTTCCACAGCTCTGATAATCTTTCTCAAACCCTTTTTTCCAATTGTAAAAATCATATTGGACACATTAATTTAAATCTCCTATTTCTATTTTAAAAGTATTGTCTAAAATAGAACTTATCTCCATCAACCCTTCCCAACTCCTTAATTTTCCTTTTCCTGTCATCTTCCTCTGCCTCCTCACTGGTAACAAATGTCTTTTTTCAGACCTTAATGGTCTTTTTTGCAATGGTTGCAGTAGTCTCTAAACTGCAGTATATGTTTCTAGTCTTTCTCATATATACTAAGTAAGATGGAACAAACATTTTTAATGTATACATTTGACCACAACACTGCATACTCCTTGCCTACAAAAGAAAACCTTCAGTGTCTCTAAAATGTAAAATATTAGACTACCATTTATGACACTCTGACATATAGATATAACTTGCCTCTTCAGCTTATTTCACTACAATCCTCTTTACAATATCTATATGCTAGCCAAATTAGACCACTAACTGACCCCTGATCTCATTCTGCCATTTACCAAACTCTAAGACATTCCTTCTTCTTCAATGATTTCATTGTCCTGTTTACAATTTTTCTTTACTCCCAGACTTCTGCTTTCATTCTAGAATACTTCAATACACACATTAAAAACTCCCTAAAACAATCTAACTCTTCAGTTTCTCAACTTTTTTCATTTCCCAATACCTATTCTTCTAGACCCCCAGAGAGATATTCTAAAGTTAATCATGTCATTACTCAAAAGTATTTCTATATCATTACCCAAAACTATGAAATTGGAAATTTCCTAATCTGAACATACAATTTGTCATTTCATTTTTGTCTCTGCCTCATTTCCCTTAACTCTGGCCTTCATCCCTGGAATGACCTAAATTCCCTCTTTTCTAAGCAATTATTCTTGTACTAACTACTTTGTCCTCCCTCCCCCATATTAATTCTTATTCTTTATTAAACCAGTTCAGTTATATATTATCCTTTTCTCTTGAGCCCTATGGCCCCTTATACCAAGACAGATATAACCCTGTCAAACCTCAACTCTTAGTTACTCCCAATATCCTATCTTCCCTCCTCTATACATGCTTCTAATGAAAATTATAGAAAATCACAAAAAATTTGCTGACTGGCTCTATTAAAATTTTATGTAATATAATCACAACTGTCTCTTCCTGTGGCAAAGCAATACTTATACCTGACTGATTCATTCAATATCCTACTCACCCCTGTGAATTTTCCAGAACTTTTCATTCATCTTTAAACTCGTATGGCTTTCTGCACACTCCATCTCAGCTGATAACCTTTCTTCAGTTTTCACTGAAAAAAATTTATGACCATCCCTGACTGCTGTGTCTTCATCATCTCAAGACTCTCAGATAAATTTGGTCATTATATCTTTCAATCATGACTCACATAATGAAATGGTTCTACTCTTGGCCAAATCTAATACATATTTATTCAGAAGTGAACCCTTTATTCAACAAATTTTCCCTCTATTATTCTCAGACTCTTATTTAAATCTCTGAACTTTCCATAGCTATGGACTCTTTTCCTACTGCTTACAAGCATCTTCATGCCTTATCCATATTCAAAACACTCAAAATCCATCTATCTCAGATAGCTATTGTCTTTTATCTTTCATCCCATTCATAGTTCAATTTTTGGAGAATGCTATCTTGATAGTTGTACAATAAGAAATACTGCCTCCTACTTTGGGGAATTTTCATTGGCTATTTCTCTAATTCCATTTTCTCCTCTACCTTTTTCTTTCCCATGGTTCCATCAAGTCTCAGCTAAAATTCAACCTTTTACACAAAATCTTTCCATTTAAGGAAGGTCTGCAGAAGGTACTAGGGAGCTATTCATGAGCAAAGTCATAAAAATTTAGACAAACTATCCCTATGATGGACTGAAATACCAAGAAAGAGGAGGCAGCTATGTGGCTCAGTGGATTGAAGGCCAAACCTAAAATGGGGAGGTCCTGGGTTCCAATTTGGTCTCAGTCACCTCCTAGTTGTATGACCCTAGGAAATCATTTAATCCCCATTGTCTAATCCAGTGATGGGCAATATGGCCTGCAGGCCAGATGCAGCCCCCTGAAATATTGTATCAGGGCCCAGGGACATTATTCCTAATCTGAAAAATACAATGGGTAGGACACAAGACAATGAAACTTGGAAAGAGTTGTCTTAGAAACAGACTGACAGATGAGCATTTCCTTCCCTTTGGCCCCTTCTTTAAAAAGTTTGCCCATCACTGTTCTAATCCATATCAATTTTCTGCCTTGAAAACAATACACAGAATTAATTTTAAGATGGAAAGTAAGGGTTTAAAAATACCAGGAAAGGACTCTATTAGTTAGAGTAAGAAAAAGACAATACCCCAGTTCAAAGAATCATAGACAGCTGGAAGGAACTTTTTAAAGATTATTGAGTCAAAAGCCCTCATTTTGGAAATGACAACTAGAAAGATTGACTTGTTAAAAGTCACATTAGCTATAATTTGCAGAAACATGATTTCAATCAAGATCATCATCCTGGATTAAAGGTTGGTGTTCTAAAAATTATATATATAGTGTATTCTAAAAGTTTTAGTACAGTTTGAAGCTTTAATATCCATAATAGTTTAAACCTTTACCAAGAACATTGAGACTATATATAGACTATCTATATATATGTGTGAAATGTAAATAAATGTGTGAATTTCATACATATGCATGTATACATATACACATAGAAATATATAGATTTGAAAGATCGCATAAAGATATATGTACATACAAACATTCAAACACATGCACACATTCAAATACATTTATATCAGAGAGAGAGATGCAGAGCCATACAAATGTATACTGTTGTCATCAGTTATTTAAGGGCATTTTCGTTGTTGTGAATTTGGGAACAGTAACAGCATAAATGAGTTCCAGTAATTATAATGATTAGAGAATGAGGTTATCTGGTTTACTATGGGTCAATACGAATTTTTTCATTTTTTTCTAAAGCATATTGTCTCTTTCTCCTTTTAGAGTAACTAGTGCATAATGAACATAGAAACTATTTTGATGTTTCAGTTGGCTACAGGATGATGAAGTTATCTTCCTGAACACTTGTGATTATTATATACTTCTTTCTATATAATCTTTGGACAGGTAGGTAGTGGAGTGGATAGAGCAGCAGCCCTGGAGACAGGAAGACCTGAGTTGAAAATCCACCAAAGACACAATGAAGACATAACACTTCACTAAGTATGATTCACTAATGGGCAGTCAAGTCCTTAGTGACATAAAGTATAACAGCAATTAACAATGATAATAATAATCTCATTTTAAAGGAAGGACCATTTTAATTTTGAAATTTTGCTTAGCATGCTTTAAATATGGATATTTTTGTTCCCAAATAATTGAAAGTTGTTTACTTACATATCTCAGTCTTTATGGAGTAACACAATATTATCCAGAATAATTTATAATTTATTAAAAGTCTCTATTTCATATAACATAATAGAGATGCTGATTTTTTTGTAAAGTTGTGATTTTGATGATGATGTCGAGCTTATTTGAACTTTGTTGTTGATCTGCTCTATTATATTGATTATTTGTTAGAGATGACTGTGAAAATGTTTTTAAAAAACACAATGCAAATATATTTCTGCAGTTTATCAACTTATATTTATTTAAGATTTAAAAGGAAAAAAATTTAAGAAGTCCATATGTTGTCTAATTGTGCTGGGTAGTGTCATGATCAGAAAATGAATGTGTTCTTAGACTTTACCAAGCTAAAAAAATTAACAAGAGAAATGTATACAAATAATAAGACTGAACTAGATATAGATTTCCCCTCTTTTCTTTTTTTATAATATTTGTTATTAGCAATAATTATTATCATTACAAACTGAAAAGAGGAGCTGTTATAAAATTAAATAACTTACAGATGATGATTATGATTATACTTCTGCCAATCAAATTCCAGTCAAACTAATTGCCTACCTTGGGTCTCCAGTAACATAGAATATGTAGTGCAAAAGGGTGCATATTAACCCTGCAAAGCCTTACTGCAGAATTTTGACAGTTGAAAAGGATTTAGAATCCTGACTAGTGGCAGTTGATTCTGGAGACTCGATAAGAGTAGGAGGGTCAACTGAGCACTATCTTTGGACTAAAACTTGGCCTATATTCTGCAGCTTTTCTCTTAAGATTTGTTAGCTTAGCTATTTCCTTTGGATCTCTCTGACCTCCCCTATTCCCTTCCTGAATTTCTGTAGGTTTTTGAAAGGAGGGTGGATCTGGGTGGTAGCTTTCAAACTTTGTAGATTTAGTTTCCCTTTAGTCAAGTAGGGCTTCCCTTGATAAAAATTATCTCTTGAATCATTGTGACCAACTTTCCTACCCCTTTTAGGCAACAAAACCTCATGGGGCTGAGTTAGGCAGGTCCTTTCTCAGTCTTATGTTCCTGTCTCCCTCCCCAAGGAAGCTTTCCCTAGGCAGCTGTTAGAGTTACCTTGTAGCCCTTTACAATCAACCCTGAAACTCAATAATCCCTATTTCTCACTTAATGGCTAATTCATTAGTTGATTGATAAGAGAGGGAGAAGGGGAGAAAGGAATAATATTCTCTCTTGTTTCTGAGGGAGTTGGAGGCGTCCATTTTGATAGGAAGTGGTAATCCCTTTACTTCCTCTGGACTCTTCTTTTGTAAACCTGAGAAACTGACTAGAAAATCCTCTAGTACAAGTTTCAAGCCATTTCTGGTGTTAGGATTAAAAATGATAAAGACTGATATAATAAGAGAAATTAGTATTTTAATTAAAATCATGGTCATGTTGGTAAAATATATATGACCGTGCCTGACTAACTTTTAAATTTATAGCTGGAGCCCATCTTGTCCCTCTCGTTAGCCACCCAGCCACTCAGCAAAACCAAGAGACCTCCTCTAGGACCTCCTCTGAATTTAAGCTTCCCCCTGTGTGGGGACCTTTGACTTCCCCAAACCCAAAGACGGAAACCCATTGGAATCATGGGTAATATAGTCTCAAAGCCCCCACGTATCCATAGGGAGTCTGCTAGACACTTCCAAATAGCACTTCCCTGAATTCAAAGCAAGCACTGGCTGGCCCTAACCTTTGTCTGTAGAAATGCTCTTCCTACCTGAATGGCTCAGTCTGTTTCCCTTCAGTGTCTCTGCCTCAAACCTGTGTTCCAGTCTGTGTCTCCCTGCTACAGCTGCCTTCAAAATACCTCATCCTCTCCCTTTGCTCCACTCTTGTACCCTCTTTAACCACTTTAATGCCTTAGGGATCCACAAACCCCTATCCACAGTGCCTTGTCCCCTATTACAACCTTACAACCTTACCTGTCTTAATTCCTATTATAACTACCTTATCTCCCTACCTTCATTTAGTCTTTTACCACCTCAGTTTATTACCCTTGACTATTCCCTTATTACTCTACTACCTTAATTCCCTTATTACAAAGTTGAAATATACATAATAATAATATGTTCCAAGAAAGACTCAGAAACTGGAAATTAGAGAGTAGGGGTTCTGGTTTGGGATCATATAACCAGTTTTATGAATATTATTATATAATTTGTATCAATGGATTCAGGCCTAATTCTTTATTCATTTTTAATTCCTATTTCTTTATTTTTAGCTTGAATTATGTTTTATTTTTTATATTTTAATAACAAATTTCCACATAATTTTTAAAAGTCATGTGACCTTTATTGCTATCCTCCCTTCTTCCTTTCCTCTCCTAGAGTTGACAAGCAATTCAATCTGAGTTAGATAAGTACTACCTTACAAAACATATTTCCATATTATTCACTTTTGTAACAATGATTTTATAAAACCAAAACCCCATAATATATACCAAAATGATAAAACATGTGTTTTCACCTGCATTTCTTTACCAACACTTCTTTTTTGGTGGTAGTTAGCATTCTTTTTAATAAGACCTCTCAGTTGTCCTGGATCATTGTATTGCTGTTAGTAGCAAAGTCTATCACATTGAATCGTTCCATAATATTGCACTTACTATGTATAATCTTCTGGCTCTACTTATTTAACTTTGTACCAGTTCAGGTAGGGATTTTCATTTCTTTCTGAAATCATCCTGCTGAATAATTCACCTTCATTCTACTCCATTGACCCACCTTTCTATTTCTAAGCCAGTACCAGATTTTTTAGAAGATTACTGCTTTATAGTGCACTTTAAGATCTGGTACTGCTATGCCACAATCCTTCAGATTTTTTTCATTATTTCCCTTGATATTCTTGATCTTTTTTTTCTTTCAGATGAATTTTGTTATTATTTTTACTAGTTCTATAAAATAGTTTTTTGGTAGTTTGATAGGTACGGCACTGAATAAGTAAAGTAATTTAGGTAGGATTGTCAGTTTTATTATATTATCTCAGCCTACTCATGAGCAATTATTTCTTTCCATTGTTTAGATCTAACTTTATTTGTATAAAAAGTGTTTTGTATTTGTGTTCATATAATTCCTGTGTTTTTGTTGGCAATCTATATTCCAAAGTATTTTATCTGACTCTGCTGTGGTAGGTGGAGTGGGGGAGGTATGATGAGCTCACTCTTTAATAGGTGTAATTTTATCCCCTTATACTGTGGCAATGTCCAAACCCTGCCTACCTTCAAGACTGTGCCCAATAGTATAGCCCCTTCCCTCATCTGATTTTGATTTTTGTCCTTTTGAAATGCTTTGTTGTGATTGGTAGTAGGAAGAATCATGAAGTTACTTCTACACTGCAGCCATCTTAGCCCAGAAGTTTCCTTTTTTGATTTTTTAATTCCTTTTTGAGTTCTTCTGGAGACTGAGACCAATTTCCATTTTTCTTTGAAGTTTTGTATGCTATTGGTTGGATCTCATCATTTCCTGTTGGTTCTGTGCTTTACTTTTTTCCTCAAAGAAAATTGTAAAAGTTAAGTTTTTCTTTTGCTGTTTGCTCATTTTCCTAGTCTTTTTATTTTTGCTTGTGTACTAAATTCTGAAAGCTGAAAATTCTGCCAACATTGTTGCTGCCTTGTCTCAGTGTGAGCTATTTTTCCCTGGGGCTAGATCTTCACTATAGTAGCACAGGCTTGAAAAGGCCCAGCACTATGAACTTCTGGGCCTTACTGTGGGCTGGTGCCAGGGCTTAAGAATTCAAGGGGGTGAATCTGAGGTGCCATTTTGGTGCAGCTTCTGTCCCAGGTTCCTGAAGTTAGCCTATACCCTGTCATGGAACCTGGAACACTCCTCTTTCTGGAGTTTTAGTTTTAGTTCTTACTTATCCCATGAAAATCAACTGTCTCTTCTTACCTTTTAAGTTCTGTTCAGCAGGAGTGTCTCCATCTTGTGGTTGGTTTTTGTGTCATTGTTTTTAGGGAGTTTTTAAAGTTTTGTTTGGAAGGATTATCAGAGTTGATTTAGTTTTAACTGATACTAAGCCTCCTTCTTGGCTCCACACCCCCATTCATTTTTTTCAAATAATATAAATACTAGCTGTTCACTCAGTTTCCAAGTTTCACTGTATATTGTTAATACACTGTTTAAAGTTAGTTCTTTTTAATGTATATAGAGGAAACTTGGCCCTGGCTAATTTCCCATGCAAGAATCAATTAATTTGGAAAGAAAATATGAAGGGAAGCCACAGTATGAATTTTTTATTGAAAATTCTCATTCTAAAAATGTCATTCAGATAAATTTCCTAATTTGACAGATGGGGAAATATGGGGAGTCCAACAATACTGAGTTATTTTTCCAGGGTAATTATGCTGAAAATTGCATGCCTGGTTCTGTTATAGGCAAATTTATAAGATAGAGTATGAAGTAATTAAGGTAGATAAGCATACATACATGGAGAGCAAAGGGCAAAATCTTGGCTGGCAGATATGAACAATCTTTATAGAATGCAGAGAAGGAGAGAGTGAACTGTCAGGGCTGGAGGAAGTAGGTTTTGGAGCTGTGATCCTACCTAACAGTTTTTCTACATCCTGTAACCTATTGGAAATCATGGGAGTGAACATCAATCAAGAGCATAGGTTGAGATAAAGTTAAGCCTCTTCAATTTGGTGGACAAATTTCAGATTGCCTTTCTTCCTAGTACATTGGATTTTACTGGTTGAGCAAGAATTTGGTTCCTGTACCCTGAAGTCATCAAAGGATCAGCCTAGACTAGTTGTGAGAATCCCCTTGTCTCCAAGCTTGTAGAAGTCTCTCCTGTCACAGCCAGACTGCCTGCCTGTCTCTGATAGTGTTAGAGAAAGCCAGCTTAACTCCCCATTATAAGCAACAGTTCATTGAGCTTTCCCCATTAGAGTAGTCAAACCTCTCCCATTTCATCTTTCCCAATTATCATTAAACTGTTTATTATCACTTCTTGTTCTTCCTTCTCCACAACCTAAAAAGACCCACAGTAGAGTGATTGAAATCCCTGGCTAGTGGGAAGGGCAATTATCCCCAACTGCCATTCAAACATGCTGTGTGTTTTCTGTCACTATTCATTCCCCAAGGTTGGTCCTTTCCTTGTGGGAGTGGGTGCGATCCCTTTGTGTTGTTAGTGTTTGGCAGTTAATCAGACTCACCCCAGTATTCCCCCTACTCCTCTATTTATTTACTTGAGTTCTGAGAAGAATGGTACCTGTCCTCAAAGAGCTTTCAATTCAAATTTGACTCAGTTTAAATAACAAATCAGAAAAAGGCATAAATCACACTGGAAGACCATAATGACACAAAAGGAAATTATAAAAATACCTGGGGATCAGAATACAAGAGCAAAGAAAAAAAAACCTTGTTTAAATGTTCATGGAATAGAGATAGATAAATGATTCTAAACACAAGAAAGTAAGAAGTAATGAGGGAATTGGGAAAGAAGCAGGGAAACTATCATTTTTAAAACATCTCTTTCTCTATCATTTAATTGTATTCATTATTCAATTTCTCTGAGTGAGAATTTCTCAGGCAATCCCAGTGTCTTTGAATTGAGAACATGTCCATTTCTGAAGGTCTTTTATGGTTAGAGGAAATTATTTCACTCATCGGGTAGTCATAATTTTTAAGGGGAATGACAATAACAACACATATTTTTATTGTACTCCTAAGAGTTTTCCTCAAAACCCTAAAAATTAGAAAATATAAGTATAATTATGGCCATTTTATATATTATAGATATAGAGCTGAGAAGGAGGTTATCATTTTGGTATAATACAAACCAGGTAAAGAAATCCCTCTACAAATGCAGATTAGCAACAAGGTCATAAAGATTTGGTATCAAATTTAAATAAATTACCCAGAGATCTCAAAAGCTATTCCATTGTTTTACAGAATTTTCTATAGTCAAATTGCCTCATTTTATTGTTGAGGGAAAAAAGGACTCAAAAGTATGACCCTATCAAGATCATACAAATGTAAGATATGACATGTAAATTTAGTCATATTTCTTTCTTCCATAACAGATTCATTTTTCCTCTTAAAAGGGAAATCAATTCATATTAACTTAATAATTTATTTAATTAATCTCTCACTTCTGCTTTTATCCCTGAATATACAGGCCTGATACAATTTAGTCCTCTCCAAATAATTACCCTGTCCATGTCCAGAAAAACTAGAAATCTTAAGAGATTTATAATTTTCTATATTTACCTAACTGGGCAAAAGGAATTACTGAAGAAACATATTAAGGAACTGAGAAAGAAAAAGAGATGGGATTTTAGCACAATCATAATAAAGGAGAATATGCTTCTTTCTTTCCATTTTATTTTGAGTTTAAACATACTTATCTCACATTTTCAGGAAGGTTTGTTCACCATTGGGATACTACAGTTTCTTAACACAATGTGTAAAATAGTTTCTTCTCTTTCTAAAGTATATTAGATTCACAAATTCTTTGTAGATTTTGTGACACCCTTCATTTTATTCTATTAATAGGCATATGTTCTTTGACAACCAGGGAAGTATACTGGTGAAATGAGGTGTTTCCTTTTGTTATCTAAATCAAAATACTTTCCCCAATAATAGACACAAAATTCTAGAGTCCTTGACTGGTTTCCTATAATTGGTTAGATAAAAGCAACTGAACTTTTTGTGTAATATTGTAATATTATGCCCTTAGGTCAATGTATAAACAACTAATTGTATGATACCTCCCATTTCTGTCATTCACTCATATAGCACACTTATGCCCAAATCATTAACAAGGATTTCCCCATATTTTAAAATTGTGTTTGGGAATAAGATTTTGAAGGTTAATAATATTCCAGTTATTTTCAAAAACTGTATCCTACACATTTCAAGGTACCATGAGGTATAGCTAAGGATTCCTGGGAAGAAAAAGTGATATTTGTAAATTGCTTTCTCATAATTTTAATGATTTCCCAGAACTATCATGTTTAATATCACTAATAAAAATATTTTTAATGCTCACTATAATAAAGACATCAATAAATGGTATATTATAGTAGAGAATAAAACCAGATTTAGGAAGCTTTTGCTTCAATTCCCATCCTTGACACTATAGATATTTTACTTTAGGCAAAGCACTAATTAACTTACTGTCTGATGAATGATCTGCTTTGGTAGTTTCCTCACTTGGGTTCCCCTATATCAATAAAATCAGAAATTATTTTTAGAAATGTATATACACATATTCTAATAGTCATTTTTTCAGGTTCACAAGTACACACACACACACACACACACATAATTTCAATACTCACAACAAAACCAAGAATGACAAAGGGCAGAGAAGCATCACTTACTTTTCCTTACTCTCCTACATATATAATTTATCTTTATGCACTGAAGTTAGTGTCAGGAAGTCACTCCTAGTTTCATTTATTAAAATTTGAAAGAGAAAATGGGACCAAATTAGATAGAAAGAAGAAACAAAGAAAAGATCATGGGCCAAAAATAGATATGGTTTAGTATCTAGTCTGATATATCCCCTGAAATGTAAGAATTTTCTTCTGTATTCAAATTTTTAAAACTTTATTAATTTCATAATTATCCTTCAATATAGTTTCACTTCCTTTAGAGTTCCATATATTTTATTCTATTTTATGCATTTAAAAACATTATTTTGAAAAAGGATCCTGTAGATATGAAAGTGTTCTATAGCATATTAAGAAGCCCTGGCCTAAGCAGTTTTAGTTTGGAAAGAAGTCACAGATCCAACCATTCCAGATGTCAATTTGGAACTATGCCCAAAGACCTCTAAAAGACTGCCTGCCCTTCGCTTCAGCGATATCATTGCTGGGTTTGCACCCCAAAGAGATCATAGATAAAAAGACTTGTACAAAAATATTTATAGCCATGCTTTTTGTGGTGGCAAAAAACTGGAAAATGAGGGTATGCCCTTCATTTGGGGAATGGCTAAACAAATTGTGGTATATGCTGGTGATGGAATACTATTGTGCTCAAAAGAATAATAAACTGGAGGAATTCCATGTGAAGTGGAAAGACCTCCAGGAATTGATGCAGAGTGAAAGGAGCAGAGCCAGAAGAACATTGTATACAGAGACTGATACACTATGGTAAAATAAAATGTAATGGACTTCTGTACTAGCAGCAATGCAATGACCCAGGACAATTCTGAGGGACTTATGGAAAAGAATGAAAGAATGCTACCCACATTCAGAGAAAGAATTACAGTAATGGAAACACAGAAGGAAAACAACTGCTTGAACACATGGGTTGAGGCGGACATGTTTGAGGATGCAGACTCAAAACGATCACACGAATGCAACTCTCAATAACGTGTAAATAAGTCTTGATTAATGACACATGTTAAAAAGAGTGGAAATGTGCATTGGATATGGGGGTGATAAAGGAGGTGAAGGGGAAAGTAAAAACATGAATCATGTAACCATGGAAAATTTTTCTTAAAAAATAAAATATTTAAATCTTAAAAAAAAAAAGAGAAATCACAGAGAGCAAATGAATTTTTGGTTGCCTCTGTAAGATTCACTGAAGGCTGAAACTAGTATAGATTTAAATGTAAATGACCACTATTTAATTTCCCTGTCTTTTTTTTTTTTTTACATTTTTCTGCACCTTTCATGATCTCCATGTTTTTATCCCAGAACATATGATGTAATGACTGTGAGAAGGGAAGGACCTTCTAATTTGTGACAGAATTATATAGAAAAATAAAATCAACAATGGATACAAAAACCAAGTTTTAACTTTAATTTTCATAAGAAACAATTATTCCGTTTCGGTATTTTTTTGTTCTTTCTTATTATCTCCTTTCCCTGAGTGCAGTTCAAAACCAGGACTTACTTTACACATCTTATAAGTTTCTTTGCAGTAGGTAATGTTAGCAAAACTAATTCCCCAAACAAGATTGTAAAATTTTGTTTTTGGGAAGAGAGAGGGTAAATAAAATGGGATGAATAAACAAAATAACTTTTAGACATAATTGTTTAAAGGAAATTATATTTTCCTTGGTCTGTTAATTTATGCAGTATATTCCTGTGTTTTTGCGTCAGGAACACACCCATCTCTGTGAGTCTTTGATGGTTAGAGGAAATGATTCCCTCATCCAGTGGCCATAATGTTTAAGGGGAATAACAATAACAACTCACATTTTTATAGTACTCCTAAGAGTTTTAAGAGGCTTTGGTACAAAAACCAACTGAGATAACTGGGAGAATGATATAGAATCATCTAGATTCTACAGCTTTACTATTACACATGGTTATGCAAATTGCTTAGTCTCAAACTGCATTGACACATTCTGGGAGAGTGGCTTCTGATTTATCTTTGGTACTCAGTGGATTGAAATTTAACTCATTCAGAGGCAAGCTACTAGTAAGGTAATATGTTTCATTCACAATCGGTTAAAAATTCTTCCCAAATCCAAGCCATTACTATTAGTTATTAAACAAGGACAATATGAGAGTTGTATAGTCTAGATGATTCTATGTCATTCTCTCAATTATCTCAGTTGGTTTTTGTACCAAGTCTGTTTAAGAATGACTGTGAGCTCTGAGAGTGGCATCTTCACTGAAACAGCAATAATGAAAATCACCATAAATTCTATTGAATGCAAAATATAAAAGTTATCATAACTCAGAAAATGTTTGCAATTGACAAAAATTTGACATTTATAAACAATGTTCAGATTTGTAAAATTATTTTTATTT
The DNA here is from genome assembly GCF_016433145.1 of Gracilinanus agilis. Classification (NCBI taxonomy): domain Eukaryota; kingdom Metazoa; phylum Chordata; class Mammalia; order Didelphimorphia; family Didelphidae; genus Gracilinanus; species Gracilinanus agilis. Next base: position 532,586,112 of record NC_058130.1, on the reverse strand, counting down.
TACTTTAATTCTTTTTTATCACATTCAGCAAACTTCAAGTTTCACCTTAACTTGGCTTCATCTTTCTTAGATCTTGACCATATCTGCCTTGCTTTTTCTTAGTAGAATTTTCTCAATTTCTGGTGGTTGTATTAATCATCTAACTACTAGCCCCATTCCATCTTCTCCCCACCAAAAGTATTAGGGAAATACCCTCATTAAGGACACAGAACATTCTAGTTTTCCAAAGTTCATTTAGAATGACAGATAAAACAGATAATAAAGAGCAAGTATAAGTAAAGTGTTGTATGAAGTGGTGATGATTTAGTCTTTTTCATAATTCTCTCTTCATTGAGGCCTTCCAGGTTAAAAAGTAACATCGAGGAAAATTATGGAAGGCAGGATTTCATATATAAAAGTCACTTTTCTCCTCATTTCTAGAACTTCATATTTAACAAGAAAGTTTCCTTTCTCCGTTCCCCATGATGCTTTGTCACCACTTCCTCTTATATGTAACTAATTAAAAAAAATAAGGATTACATATGTTCTACATCTGTTGTTATTTATTTTTGACAAACAATGGCAAAGGCTACATGCAAATTTTGGGGAGCATATTCCTCTCTACTTTTTTTTTAAGATTTAAATATTAAATTTTTTAATAAAAAATTTCCATGGTTACATGATTCATGGATTTACTTTCCCCTTCAACCCCTATTTGCCCCCCACAGCCAACACTCATTTCCACTGGTATTAACATGTGTCATCAATCAAGATATTTCCATAATATTGATAGTTGCATTGGTGTGGTCATTTTGAGTCTATATCCCCAACCATGTCTGCATCAACCCATGTGTTCAAGCACTTGTTTTCCTTCCGTGTTTCCACTCCTGCAGTTCTTTCTCTGAATGTGGGTAGCATTCTTTTCCATACATCCCTTAGAATTGTCCTGGAACATTGCACTGCTGCTAGTACAGAAGTCCATTACATTTGGCTTTACCACAGCTTATCAGTCTCTGTGTACAATGTTCTTCTGGTTCTGCTCCTTTCACTCTGCATCAATTCCTGGAGGTCATTCTAGTTCACATGGAATTCCTCCAGTTCTTTCTTCCTTTAAGCACAATAGTATTCCATCACCAGAATATACCACAATTGGGTCAGCCATTACCTAATTGAAGGGAATATCCTTGTTTTCCAGGTTTTTGCCACCACAAAAAGCATGGCTATAAATATTTTTATACAAGTCTTTTTATCTATGATCTCTTTGGGGTGCAAACCCAGCAATGGGCTGGAGAAAAGGGCAGGGAGTCTTTTAGTGGTCTTTGGGCATAGTTCCAAATTGACATCCAGAATAGTTGGATCAGTTCACAACTCCACCAGTAATGCATTAATGTTCCAATTTTGCCACATCCACTCCAGCATTCATTATTCTCCCCAGGTATTATTTTATCCAATCTGCTAGGTGAGAAGTGGTACGTAAGAGTTGTTTTGATTTGCATTTCTCTAATTATTAGAGATTTAGAACACTTTCTCATGTGCTTATTGATAGTTTTGATTTCTTATCTGAAAATTGCCTATTCATGTCCCTTGCCCATTTATCAATTGGGGCAATGGTTTGATTTTTTATACAATTGATTTAGTTCCTTGTATATTTGAATTATGAGACCTCTGTCAGAGTTTTTTGTTATAAAAAAATTTTTCCCAATTTTTTATTTCCCTTCTGATTCTGGTTGCATTGTTTTTGTTTTTATAAAAATGTTTTAATTTAATATAATCAAAATGATTTATTTTCCATTTTGTAATTTTTTCTAACTCTTGTTTGTTTTAAAATTTTCCTATTCCCATAGATCTGACAAGTATACTATTCTGTGTGCACTTAACTTACTTATAGATTCCTACTTTATATTCAAGTAATTCACCCATTCTGAATTTATCTTGGTGTAGGGTGTGAGATGTTGATCTAAACCTAATCTCTCCCATATTTTTTTTCAATTTTCCCAACAGTTTTTGTCAAATAGTAGATTTTTGTCTCCAAAATTGGGCTCCTTGGATTTATCATAGACTATTTTGCTTATGTCACTCCCCAAGTCTATTCAACTGATCCTCTTTTCTGTCTCTTAGCCAGTACCATATTGTTTTGATGACTGCTATTTTATAGTATAGTTTAATATCTGGTACTGCAAGGCCACCTTCATTCACATTATTTATTTTCAATATTTCCTTTAATATTCTTCATCTTTTGTTCTTCCAAATGAACTTTGTTATAATTTTTTCTAAATGAGTAAAAACATTTTTGGTAGTTTGATAGGTATGGTGCTAATTAGAATCGTCATTTTTATTATCTTAGCTCGTCATACACATGAGCAAGCAATGTTTTTCCAAATGTTTATATCTAGATTTAATTGTTTAGAAAGTGTTTTGCAGTTTTGTTCATATAATTCCTGTGTTTTTGTTTTTTTGGTAGATAGATTCCTAAGTATTTTATATTGTCTAGGGTGATTTTAAATGATGTTTCTCTTTCTACCTCTTGCAGTTGTGATGTGTTGGGAAAATATATAAATGCTGATGATTTAAATACATTTATTTTTTATCCTGAAACTTTTCTAAAGTTGTTGATTATTTCTACTAGCTTTTTAATTTGATTCTCTAGGATTTTTTTAAGTAGACCACCATATCATCTGCAAAGAGTGATAGCTTAGTCTCCTCATAGCCTATTTTAATACCTTCAATTTCTTTTACATCTCTAATTGCTACTGCTAGTGTTTCTAGTACAAGGTTAATTAATAGAGGTGATTGTGAGCATCCTTGCTTCACTCCTGATCTTATTGGGAAGGTTTCTATTTCATCCCCATTGTATAATATGCTTGTTGATGGTTTTAGATATATACTGTTTATTATTTTTAGGAAAGTTCCTTCTATTCCTATACTTTCTAGTGTTTTCAATTGGCATGGATGTTGTATTTTTTCAAAGGCTTTTTCATCATCTATTGAGATAATCATGTGGTTTTTGTTGTTTGCTTGTTGATATGGTCAATCATGTGAATGGTTTTCCTTATGTTGAACCATCCTTGCATTCCTGGTATAAAGCCCACCTGATCATAATAAATAACTCTCATGATCACTTGCTGGAGTCTTTTTGCTAGCATTCTGTTTATGATATTTTTGCATCTATGTTCATTAAGAAGATTGGTCTCTAGTTTCCTTTCTCTCTTTTTGATCTACCTGGCTTTGGGATCAGTACCATATTTTTATTACAGAAGGAGTTTGGTAGTATTTCTTCTTTTTTGTTATGTAAAACAATTTATGTAGTATTCGGATTAGTTGTTCTTTGAATGTTTGATAGAATACACTTGTGAATGCATCAGGCCCTGGCAATTTTTTCTTAGGGAGTTATTTGATGGCTTGTTCAATTTATTTTTCTGATATGGGATTATTTAAGTATTCCATTTCTTCTACTGTTAATGTAGGCAATTTATATTTTTGTAAATATTGATCAATCTCACCTATATTCCTGTATTTATTGTCATATGATTGGGCAAATTAGTTTTTAATGATTGCCTTGATTTTCTTTTCATTAGAGGTGAGGTCTCCCTTTTTATCTTTCATACTGATGATTTGGATTTCTACTTTACTTTTAAAAATTAGATTGACCACTATTTTGTCAAGTTTGTTTAGTTTTTTCAAAGTACCAGCTTCTAGTCTTATTTATTAATTCAATAGTTCTTTTACTTTCATTTTTATTGATTTCTCCTTTAATTTTTATAATCTCTAATTTGGTATTTAGCTGGGTACTTTAATTTGTTCCCTTTCCAGTTTTTTTAATTTGCATGTGCAGTTCATTGATCTTCGCCCTCTCTAATTTGTTAATACATGAAGTCAAGGATATAAATTTCCCCCTGAGTACAGCCTTGGCTGCATCCCACAGAGTTTGGTAGGATATCTCATCATTGTCATTCTCTTCAATGAAATCTTTCATTGTTTCTATGATTTCTTCTTTAACTAACTAGTTTTGGAGGCTTATATTATTTAATTTCCAATTAGTTTTTGATTTGCCTGTCCATGTGCCCCTACTAATTATTATTTTCATTGCATTATGATCTGAGGAGGTTACATTTCTTATTTCTGATCTTTTGCATTTGTTTCCCATGTTTCTATGCCCTATTACATGGTCAATCTTTGTGAATGTACCATGTGCAGCTGAAAAGAAGGTGTATTCCTTTATGTCCCTATTATTTTTCTCCACATATCAATTAGATGTAATTTTTCTAGGACTTCATTCACCTCTCTTACCTCTTTCTTATTTATTTTTTTGATTTGATTTATCTAGATCTGAAAGAGGAATATTTAGATCTCCCACTATTATGGCTTTACTCTCTATTTCCTCCTTGAACTCTGCCAGTTTCTCCTTTATGAATTTGGATGCTATGCCACTTGGTGCATACATATTAAGCAGTGTTATTTCTTCATTGTTTATACTGCCTTTAATCAGGATGTAATGACCTTCCCTGTCTTTTTTAATCATATCTATTTTTACTTTGGCTTTGTCAGAAATCACAATTACCACTCCTACCTTCTTTTTCTCATTTGATGCCCAAAAGATTTTGCTCAAGCCCTTAACCTTAAAATTGTGTATGTCCACCCTCCTCATATTTGTTTCTTGTAGACAACATATGGTAGGGTTTTGGTTTCTAATCCACTCTGCTATTTGCTTCCATTTTATGGGCATATTCATCCCATTCACATTCAGAGTTATAATTATCAGTTGTGTATTCCCCAACATTTTGGTATCCTCTCCTACTTCTGCCTCTTTTCTTCATTTTATTTCTTTTTAAACTAGGGGTTTGTTTTAAACCAGTAATCCTTGTCCCCTCCCTTGATTTACTTCCCTTTCCACCCCTCCCTTATTATTCCCCTTTTTTTTATTTTTCAAGGCCTAAAGAATTTCCTCTCCCCTCTCCTCCCATCCCTTTTTTGACCTCCCCACTCTCCAGCTCAAGCTTGGTTTGTCCCTTCTGTCTTTCTCAGTAGGGTTAGATAGAATTCTAAATTCCAATGGGTATAGCTATTCTTCCCTCTCAGGGTTAATTCTGCTGGGAGTAAGATTTAAATATTACCTCTTAATGCTCTCTTCCTCTCTTTCTTATAATAGTATTCATCCCCTCCATTTCCCATGCCCTCTTTGTGTGGAATAGAATATCTTATTTGTCTTATTCATTAAAATTCCTCTTGGTGCTATCTACTATTCACCCCCATCTCTCCCCCCCCCAACCCTGTACTATCTTAGAGCATTTAGTGCTCCAACCTCTCCCTATGAAAAATTTTTCTAATTACTATAATATTGAATACAGTTTTTGAAAATTACACATAACATCTCCATATAGGAATACAAATAATTTGATCTTATTGAAGACCTTAAAGAGGCAAATTTAAAAATAAGAGTTTTATTTCTTTCTACTCTATTTCTTATTTACCTTTTCATGTTTTCCTTGGTTTTTGTGGTTGGATATTGAACTTTCAATTTAGTCCTGGTCTTTTCTGTGCAAATACTCAGAAATCTTCTATCTTGTTGAATGCCCATACTTTCCCCTGGAAGTATATAGTCATTTTTGATGGGTAGGTGATCCTTGGTTGTAGATCCAGTTCTCTTGCCTTTCTGAATATCATATTCCAAGCCTTGCCATCTTTTAGTGTGGAGGCTACCAGATCCCATGTGATCATGGCTCCTTGATATCTGAATTGTTTCTTTCTGGCTTCTTGTAATTTTTTCTTTTACTTGGAAGCTCTTGAATTTGGCTATTATATTCCTGGAGGTTGTCTTTTCAGGGTTTAGTGTAGAGGGTGATTTATGGATCCTTTCTATCTGAATATTGCCCTCTTATTGTAGAACTTCAGGGCAGTTTTGTTGGATAATTTCTTGTAGTATGGAGTCCAAATTTCTATTAATTTATCTGGTTCTGTCTTTTCTGGTTCTGTATAACTGAACTTTAAGTTATCATCAAAGAGCTTGAGGCCTTTTTATTGTACAACAAGTTTTATCATATTTATTGGATTAAGCCCCTTCCCTCACAAAAAACAGTTAATCAGTTCTAAAGAGAAGCAGGATATAAAAGAGAGAAAAGAATGATTCAGTTCAGGAGAAACCAGGAAACAGCTTTCTCCTCAGGGGATAGGGGAACCAGGAAAAAAGGTATTGTGACACAGGGGTGTGTGCCTGAAAACACACTTTGTTCTGCCACAATAGATATTCATCACTAGTTCCTAATCAGGATTCTAAGTATGTCTGTACCAATTTACCTTCCAGTCCTGCATGACTTACTCTTCATACACTTTCTAGTTTGTGACAGCTTCCTCTTATTTCTTTCTCCAAGAACATTCAGGATTTCAGTGGGGGTCAAGATTATTGAATAGAGGCAGGGAAAGATTGAACTATTCTGAAAATTATCTCCAAACAACCCTAAAATGCTCCAAAATGAATATTGGAGTGGCAGAATCAATAAGGTAATAGAATCAAGCAATCTTTCAGAAAAAAAAAACTTGAAATGTAAGTAGAGAGAGGTCTGATTCACTGGAATGATAGAGGAGCATAGCCCATCAAGGCCATATAGCCCTCATCAAGAAGTACCTATGTAGCTAACTAAGGGAGACTGAAACAGCAATGGGAGGAGGCAGAAGAAAAATGAGGAAGAGAAATGAAAGAAATGTATGAGCATAATTGACCAAATGGAAAGAGGTACAAATATCAAATGAGGAAAAATAATTAATTTGAAAGTATAATTGAGGGCCTGAGAAAATAGGATGGATTAATAGCAGTGAAAGCCGAAACTGTCTGAAAATCCTTCTTAACCAATCTTTAAAAAGGAGCTCAAAATGATAGTACTTAAAAATCAACTCTAGCTGAATACAACTTAAAAACATCTCCAGCTGAATACAACTTAAAAANAATCAACTCTAGCTGAATACAACTTAAAAACATCTCCAGCTGAATACAACTTAAAAAGTAGGCAGAGAAGAGTTGATTTTTACTGTATAAGGGGGAACCAGAAGAATAACTGCACAAAGAGTCATGCTGTTTGATCATACCTCCACCTATAGCACCAGGGTCCAAGCCTGGGTATAGGCCAACTTCAGGATACTGGGTCCCTGGCTATACCAATAACAGAACATCTCACAGCCCAAATTCATTCCTTGAAGCCTGGGCCATGGCACCATCCCACAGTGAGCCCCAGAAGCCCATGGCACTTGGTCTTTTCAAGCCTACATTTTGGTGAAGACCTATCCTTAGGGTAAAATAGCTCACAGTATCAAGTCCTGCAAGCCAACAATAGAGAAGACAGTATAAACAGCTTTCAAAATTCTAATTCCACAGACAAAAAAAGAAAGAAAAGAAAGTATAGAAAAATGAGCACATAGCAAAAAATACACCTAACCCTAGAAAATTTCTCTGGTAACAAAGAGCAAAGTACAGCATCAATAGGGGATGATGAGATAAAAGAAACCACATGCAAAATTCAAAGAAACATGGAAATTGGTCTCAAGCACTGAAAGAACTCAAAAAGGATTTCAAAAATAAAATAAGACAAGTTGAAGAAAAATAGGAAAAAGGAATTAACGTAATGTAAAAAATAAAATAACTGCTTAAAAAGTAAAATTGATTATCTGAAATGAGAGGTAAAAATCCAATGAAGAAAAGAGTTCTATGGAAATTAGAATGAACAAAATGGAAAAGGATGATCATGGAAGAAATCCAATCTTTAAAAATTAGCATTGGACAAATAGAAGCTAATGACAACACAAGATATCAAGAAAAAATTAAAAAAAATTAAAAAAATAAAATATGGAATATCTCATTGAAAAATTATCTGACCTGGAAACTAGATTCAGGAGAGACAATTTAAGAATTGTCATATTAACTAAAAGTCATGATTAAAAAAAAGCCTAGACATCATATAACAAGAAAATATCCAAGTAATCTGGTAATCCAAGTAATAAACTTGATATTCTTGGATAAGTAGTTAAAATAGAAACTAAAAGAATACGTAGATTACCTCCTGAGATAAATTTTCAAAACCACTCCCAGGAATGTTATAGCCTCATTCAAGAGCTCCCAGTCCAAGAAGAATATACTTCAAGCAGTCAGAAAGGAACAAATAAAACATCATGGAGCCCCATTCAGGATTATACAGGATCTCCTCAGCTCCCACTTTGAAGGACTGGAAGGCTCAGAATATGATATTCTGGAAGGCAGGAGAAATGGGTTTACAACCAAGAATCACCTAACCAACAAAATTAACAATAATATTTTAGGGAAGAGTATGGTTATTTAACAAATAGAAGATTTCTAAGCATTCCTGAAGAAAAGACCAGACTTAAATAGAAAATCTGATGTATACATATAGAATTCAAGAGAAACATAAAAAAGGTAAATAAGTAAGAGGGAAAAAATTTAAGGGTTTCATTAAGGTCAAATTGCTAATAGTCCTATATGAAAAGATGATATCTATTACATTTAAAATTGTTATCATTATCATAGTAGTTGGAAGAAGCATACATCACCAGAGGGTATGATAGTAAGTTGTTTAGGATGACATGTTAAAAAAATAAACTAAATGTTAAAGAGAGGATTGCCTTAAGAGAAATGAGGAGGAATAAAATGGGGTAAATTATATCATATAAAGAAGCACACAGTGGAGAGGAAACAATCACATTGGAGCAGAACATGAGGGGGGTGACAAGTGATACTTAAATCTTCCTCTCATTGGAAATGTCTCAGAGAGGGAAGAACAGCCTGATTCATTGTAGTATACAATCCTATCTTATCTTAGAGAGAAGTAGAAGGGGCATAAGAAATGGGTTGGTGAGAAGGGGAATAATAAAAGGGAATGAAAAGTTTAGGGTGGGGTGATTAAAAGACCCTAGAGAGAAGTAGGAAGGAATAAGAAGAGAGGTGGTGAGAAGAGGAAAAATTTAATGGAGAGGGAAAAAAGGGAGTAATTAAAATGGCTGTGGAGGGAAAGAATGAAAGGAGAAAGAGCAGGATTAAAAAAGGAAATCAAGATGTAGGGGAATACACAGATTTAATCACAACTCTGAATTTAAATGGAATGAACTCATCCATAAAGCATAGTCATTAAAAAACAGAATCCTACCATATATTGTTCATGAGAAACAGATTTGAGGCAGGTAGCCACACAAAGAGTATATAAGAATCTGGATTAGAATTTATTGAACTTCAACTGAGACAAAATAACATCAGGAGTACCAATCATGATCTCTGACAAAACTAAAGCAAAACTATATCTGATTAAAAGAGATAAGGAAGTTATTACCTCTTGATATAAAGTAGTACAGACAATGAAGTAATACATTATTAATATTCAACATATATGCACCAAAATGGTATAGCATCCAGACTTTTAAAGGAGAAACTAAAGCAGCTTAAGGAGGAAACAGCAAGTAAAAATATACTATTGAGAGACTTCAACCACTCTCCATCAGAACTAGATAAAACTTAGCAAAAAATAAATAAGAAGGTGGTAAAGGAAGTAAATGAAATTTTAGAAAAAGTTAGATTTAATAAATACCTGGAGGAAATTGAATAAATATAAAAAGGAATAAACCTTCTTTTAAGCAGTATATGGTACATATATATAAATCGACCAGGTAGGAGGGCATAAAAACTGTATAACCAAATACAAAAAGACAGAATAATAAATGTAACTTTTTTCAGATCATAACATAATAAAATTATGACTAACAAGGTTTCATATAAAAGGCAAATTAAAAATTAATTGTAATAAACTAATTTTTCAAAATGGGGGAGTAAAAGCACAAATCATAGAAACAATCATGAATTTCATTGAAGAGAATGGCAATGAGAAGACAATATGTCAAAACTTATGGGATACAACTAAAGCAGTATTCAAGGGAAAATTTATATCCCTGAATGCTTATATCAATAAAATAGAGGAAAAGCAGATCAATGAATTGGGAAAGCAACTAAAGAAACTAGAAAAATAATAAATTAAAAATGAAATTGGAAATCCTAAAAATCAAAGGAGAAATTAATAAAATTGAATGTAACAGAAATCATATGATTATATCAATAGATGCAGAAAAAGCCTTATGGTAAATCAGTTAAATTATTTTGGAAGAAAATTTGCAAATACACATAAAGTGAATAAAATGTCTTTAAACTTGACCCAGGAAATACTACAACTTGACTGATATCGTGGGAGAAAATTGATAGGAAGACATTTTTTAATACACCAAAATATTTATAGCAGTACATTTTACAATACATTTTTATTTTTTCCAGATTGCATGTCAATCAAATTTTAGATATTTGTTTTCTAATTTTTTGCAATCCATATTCCCTCTCTCCTTTCTGGCCCTTTACTCTCCCCAATAATGCAGATAATATTATACAGACAACATATATATTATCATATACATATTTCCATGTTTATCATGTTGTGAAAAAAGACTCATATTGCTTACAATAGATGTAATTAATAAAGGTAAAAAAGAATGACATTTTGATTCCCAATCAGATTTCATATCCTCCTTCTGTGGTAACAGATATGCTTTTTATGTGATGAGTCTCTTGAAGTTGTCCTGGATCCTTGCCTTGTTAATAATGGTTGTCATTCATAGTAGATTGTCCTACATTATTGTTGTTCCTGTGTACAGTATTCTGATTCTGCTCACTTCACTTTGCATCATTCCACATTAATTCCTTTCAGATTTTGTTGTTTTGGTTTGTTTTGTGATCATCTTATTTGTCATTTCTTATAGCTCAATAATATTTCATTGCAGACCTATACCACATTTTATTCAGTCATTCCTCAACTGATAATTATCTCTATAGTTTCTGGTTCTTTGCCAGCAGGAAAAACAGATCTACAAATATTCGTGTACAAGGTAGGCTCTTTCCCCCCATCTTTATTCTCACTGGGATGCAGGGTTAGTATTGCTATTGCTGAATTCAAGAGTTTGATGGCTCTTTGGGAATGGTTTCAAATTGCTCTTCAGAATGGTTGTATTAATCACACAATAGCAGTGTATTAGTGCCCCAATTTTTTTCCACAGCCTTTCCAATATTCATTATTTTCCCATTTTTGTCATGTTAGCCAGTGTGATGGGTATGAAGTGCTGCTTAAGAATTTTTGTAATTTGCATTTTTTTAATCAGTCATGATAATAGGCATTGTTTCATATGATGAACTCCACCGTTTTCCAGATATAAAAGGTGCAAAAGTATAGTGTATCTCATGTATTTTACATACTTTTGCAACATATTTATGTTATGCTTTCATTCCTTTTGCTTATTCTTTCATTCATCTGTAAAAATATCATTTATTATGTGGGAGAGGAAATCTATGCTCAAGAAACATTTTCTGCACAGTGTTCTGTGTGGTCTTTCCAGCTACCTTATCTTTTCCTCCTAAGGATAGCTTATCAATTTTGTATTTTTTAAAAAATTGTATATATGTGCATGGTGTCTTACCCAGTAGATGGTAGGCTACTTGAGGACAAAGACTTTTACTTTTGGTTTTGTATACACAGTCCATGATATCATTGGTATATAGAAGACACATGCTTACTGATTAATTTTTGATCCCTCTCTGACATATGTCAATATTATGCTCTGGAGAATAAAAGTGTTTTCCAAAGTTCAGAAATCTAGAAAATGGCAGGCTTAACTCAAACTGAGACTTTCTAATTCCAAAACAAGTGATTTTCCTATTGTCTCACTTCTTTCTCAGTTAAATGTTCTGAATATATTTCTGGACAAATTACTTAACATTTTTGTGTCTTAGTTTCTCTATCTGTCAAAAGGAGATAATTATGCTGTTCTTGTTACTTGCCACACAGGCAGCTGGCAAGATTTAGGAGCTTTAAGTAAAATAATTTATGAGGAATTACACAGATAAGTAACATTTACTTATAATTCATTGAGAATAAATTATAAAATATGACAAGCCCTGCAATCTTCAGTTAGAAGCTTTGAACCTTCTAGGCATTAAGGAAATGATTTCTAACAACCATTCTTTTTATATTAACTTTGTTTTACATGTGTGTATTTCCATTTGACTGAGACAAATTGCATGTAGAAAAATATATCTTACTCTGTAATTTTGCAGTTTGAAATATCAATCATAAAGTTTATTCTCCCTACTGAATAGCAAAATAAAAAGTATAATCCTGATAGAAGTTGATCTGTAGCTTCTCATTCTCTCACAAAATAAGTTTTAATGAAAATTCTTTTCATATAATCAACTCTATTTTGTCATTCATAATGCATTTTTCATTTGAAGAAAGAAACTTGAGAATTTCAATAGTTTCCTTTTAATGATTTTTTTCCTCTCATTATCAAGGATGTTAATAGTGTAATAAATAAATAAATCGGACTAATAGAGGCTTATATTTGAGGGCAGGGTGGTACCAACTGAGTCTTCTAGGCAGGGAGACTATAACTTCAGTATAGATTGATTTGGGTCAGCCAGGATTGTGTGGGCCTGAGCTGAAATATTTTAGTCAGTCCCTGCTGTCTCTAAGCTCCTTGAGATAAGGAGTGAGATGCCCCTCCCCTCCCCATGGAAACTTAAAGCCAACAGGAAGTGAATTTGGTTCATTTCATGAGCAAGATGGATGCCTGGTTTAGCCCCTCAGGAAACAAGGGAAAATTATCTTAACCTCTTCAGCCTTGACCTTAGTTGATGGTATAAATGAATCAACAGAAGCTCTTTGAATAAAGGCCAAGAGGTTAAATGCAAGGATAAGCTGAGGGAAGAGGGTTAAGGTTTGGGAAACTATTGCTAAGAGTGAAGGCCAGTGCTGGGAGATAGTCTCAGAAGGTAAGGTTAGGCTGAGGGAACCAGCCCCTCAGCAAGGGATAAATTTCACTGCCCTGATATAGAAAGGTTTAGCAGATTAATGAATGAGGGTAATGGCTTTGTTTAGGGGTGTCTCTGCCTGCCTAAGTAAACTAATTTCCCACGTTCTCCTACCACCAAATTCCCTCCTCCCAGGGCCCAAAGGGGAGATGCAGGGGAAAGCAGGATATCTGGGTCAGGTCAAGGAAATCAGCCCCACAGTTGGTTCTACAGGAATGTGTATAGTCCCAGCTCCAATGGTTTTTGGCAGTGAGACCAGGGCCAGGCTGGGCCAACATTCTGTTTCCTTAATTGCCAGCATTACTTCTGGTGGTTTTGCAAATGCAAGAGATTCTTGCAATAATCCTGCATTACAATAGCATGAAAAATACTTTGCTGATGTTCTTTCTTTTTCCCTTTATTACTTGGGTTACTTATTTTTGGGTATAGGGACATGTAGTGCTTTTTTCTATGACTAAACACTCTTGCTTCTCTTATATGACTAATGTTTCTTTTTATGTTGAAAAATGCTTGAGAAGCGGCATAACAGGGGATAGAATGCTGGACCTTGGAAAACTTATTATGTTTCCAACACTGTAGAAATCATTAAATCACTTGCCATTTCATTTGTAAAATATATATATATATGTTTATCCATTTGATGAGTATTTGTATGATGATTTTATTTTAAAATAGTAAAATGTAAAATATAATTTAGTAATTTCATAATAATATGTGAATTCGATTATACAAAACTGAACTCATTACCTTAGTTGTGGAGTTTGTGATTATTTTTCCCCCTTTGATTATAATGTTCTGTGAATCACAGACTACAGTTTTACAATTTGATTATTGATGTTAAAGATGAAGTATTCTTCCTTTTTTATATATCCCCATAACTAAACACAGTGCCTAGCACATAATAAGTATATCAGTAAATAATAATTTACTTATTGACTTATTGAAACAGGTAACATGTGGCTAGATTGGCATTTGATCTTCAGTCCTGTGATTTTCACTGCAGTGTTTTCATTTTCTTTTCCTTTGTTTCCACTTCCTCAAGGGCTACAGAAGTATGGACATTTGGATTGAGGAGCTATAGTAGGAGGTATTAATATTGAGAAGGAAGGAAGGAAATTAGGAAGGAAAGAAGGAAGGAATAAACAGAGAGAGAAAGAAAGAAACAAAGATATAAAGGAAAAAGAAAGAAAGAAAATAAAGAAGGAAGGAAAAGAAAGAAAGGAAGAAATAAATAAATATATTAAGTTGGATAGAAACTAGACCATTATGTACATTTAAATATGAAGTGGTGACAACTTGGAAGAGGATATTCATTTTGGAAATGGGGACATAATGCAGAATCCAAGAGGATTTACATTAGAGTGAAAAGACTAACTAAAAGGCAATTTTATCAAGTAGAGAGAGTTATGGTCCTAGAGTTAGGAAATGTATGCTTACATATTGTTTTGCCATGGTACTCTTGGCAAATAATATAATCTTTAGGTTCTTAGGAAGCTCACTTGAACTTTCTTCTGTGTTGTAGAAATTATGTATTAATCAAATGTATCAAAAGTAAAATCTGAGTGAAAAATAATTATAGGAAAAGTAATTAGTTGACTATGACTAGTAATTCATAAAGTATCTCTTGTCACTTTGGTTTATCATATATTTAATTGATTTGTATGTTAACAAAATGACTTGTCATGACTAAAGAATTCTTCTGTTAGCAAGCCAACATATTATGACCCTCTTTTACTTAAATAGGCCAGGACTCAGAGAACAGAAGCAATCTGTCACTGACCTCCCACTTCAAGTTTTTGGAGCTAGAATTCTTTTAGAATTTATTTATTTATTTGGAATATTTTTCCATGGTTACATGATGCATGATTTTTCCTACCCTTCTTCCCTTCTCGCTCCCAGAGCTGACAACCTATTCCACTGGGTAATATATGTATCATTGTTTGAAACCTATTTCTATATTATTCATATTTGCAATAGAGTGATCTTTTAACACCAAAACCCCAAACATATCCTCATTGAACCATGTGATCAATCATGTTTTTCTTCTACATTTCTATTCCCAAAGTTCTTTCTCTGAATGTGAATAGTGCCCTTTCTTATAAGTTCTTCAGAATTTTCTTGGATCATTGTACTGCTACTAGTAGAGAAGTCCTTTGGACCTAATTCCAAATTTCCTTCCAGAATGTTTGGATCGATTCATATCTCTACCAGAAATGGATTAGTGTCCCAATTTTTGCCATATTCCCTACAACATTTGTTACTTTCCTTTGCTGTCATATTGGCCAGTCTGCTAGGTGTGCAGTGGTACCTATTATAAGGAAGAGAGGGTTATATTAAGAGATGATGGTCTGCAGAGGACAGATGAATGAGTAAAGATTCTGGAATGTTGAAAGGAAGGGTTGCGCTGGAACTCAGCAGTTGTAGTCTCTCTCTCTCTCTGGGGTTTGCTGACTAGTACCTAGAAGGAGTGGCTGACAAATACCTGTTGCAGTTCCTGTACCTGTCCTTGCCACTGAGACCTGTGTTTTCCTTGGAAGAAGATCTTTGAACCTGAAGCTAGCCTGAACCAACATTCAGCTATCTGTTGCTCTCAATAAGCGGAGGTCTGAGTTGACTTGGATTTGGGATCTTTTTTCTTGGGTCCCTCTCTAATCTTCCAGAGACCAATACCTATAATAACAATCAAGAGAGGTTTGATTAGTGAAGGGTAGTTAGATTTTAGGATTTGGGGTTTTAAGTGAGACAAGAGAGGGAGATTAGTGCATAGCATCAACTCTCTAAAGACACTTCTCATGAAGATTTAGTTCCTGGGGTACTTATATAGTAAAATAGTGATAGTAATTCCCTTTCCCCTCCAAACCTCTTTTAGAGAATAAATTACAACTTTCAGTGACTTTTACCTGATCTGTGACTGAGTGGTCTGTGTGCTGGACCTGTGGACCAGGCTCTGCTCCACAGTGGGTAAAACTTTATACTGGCCCAAAGTAATTCACTTAATTTCATCTAATCCCATTTCCCAAACCACCCTATAATGCACCTCAGAGTTGTTTTGATTTGCATTTCTCTAATTACGAGAGATTTAGAACACTTTATAATGTACTTATTAATAGTTTTTATTTCTTTATCTGAATATTGCCTATTCATGTCCCTTGCCCATTTAGCAATTGGGGAATGGCTTGATTTTTTTGTACAATTGATCTAGCTCCTCATAAATTTGAGAAATTAGATCATTGTCAGAGGTTTTTGTTATAAAGATTTTGTCCTGATTTGTTGCTTTCCTTCTAATTTTGATTGCATTGCTTTCATTCATACAAAACCTTTTTTAATTTAATGTAATCAAAATAATTCATTTTTACATTTCATAATGTTCTCCATCACCTACTTGGTCTTAAATTCCTTCCTTTTCCACAAATATGACAGGTATACTAGTCTATGTTCACCAAATCTATTTATGATTTCATTCTTTATATTTGTCATTTAAATATTTTGAATTTATCTTGTTATTTAGTGTGAGATGTGGATCTAGACCAGTGGTTCCCAAACGTTTTTGGCCTGCCACCCCCTTTACAGAAAAACTATTATTTAGCCCTCTGGAAATTATTTTGTTAATTTTAATAGCAATTAATAGGAAAGATAAATACATCTTTGGCATCACTGCACCCCTGGATCGCTGCAGCACCCACCAGGGGATGGTGGCACCCACTTTTGGAATCACTGGGATAGACCTAATTTTTCTTATATGTTTTTCAAATTTTCCTAGCAGTTTTTGTCAAATAATGAGTTTTTGTCCCAAAAGTTTGGAACTTGGGGTTTATTGAACATTATCTTGCTGAGGTCATTTACCCCAAGTCTTAAATTAATTAATTCTCCCTTCTGTTTCTCAGCCAGTACCATATTGTTCTGATGACTACTGCTTTATACTACAGTTTAAGATCTGAAACTGCTAGGTCCCAATCCTTCACATTTTTTATTAGTTCCTTTGGTATTCTTGATCTTTTCTTCTTCCAAATAAACTTTGTTATAATTTATTCTAATTCTATAAAAATGTTTCTTGGTAGTTTAATAGGTATAGCACTGAATAAGTTAATTGATTTGGATGGGATTGTCATTCTTATTATATTAATTCATCCTAAACATGAACAATTAACGTTTTCCCAATTATTTGGATCCAGTTTTAATTTATGCAAAGTGTTTTGTAGTTATATTCATCAAATTATTGTTTGTCTTGGTAGATAGATTCCTTAATATTTTATATTTTCTTGATTGATTTCAAATGGGGTTTCTCTTTATAACTCCTGCTGCTGAGTTTTCTTGGAAATATATAGAAATGCTGATGATTTAAGCAGGTTTACTTTATACCCTGCAATTTTGCTAATTATTATTTCAGTTATTTTTAGTTGATTTTTTAGGATTCTTTAAGTATACCATCATGTCATCCACAAAGAGTGATAGTTAGTGTCCTTATTGCCTTATTTAATTCCTTTAATTTAATTTTTTCTCTAAATGCTACCACTAGTCTTTCTAGTACAATATTAAATAATAGAGGGTATAATGGGCATCTTTGCTTCACTCTGGTTCTTATTGGGAGGGCTTCTAACTTGTCTGCATTGCAGATGATACTTGCTAATGGTTTTAAAATGTATATTGCTTATTATTTTGAAGAAAGTCCTTTTATTCCTATACTTTCTAGTGTTTTCAGAAGGAATGGATGTTGTATTTTGTCAAAGACTTTGTTTTCTTCTATTCATACAATTATGTAATTTCTCTTGGTTTGTTAAATAATATGGCCAATTCTGTGGATGGTTTTCCTAATTTTAAACCATCCTTGCATTCCTGGTATAAATCCCACCTGATCATAGTGAATAATCCTCGTGATCATTGCTGTAAACTTTATGCTAGCATTCTGTTTAAAAATTTTACATCTATGTTCATTAAAGGGATTGGTCCATAGTTTTCTTTCTCTTATTTTTGTCTGCATGGCTTTGGAATCAGTACCAAATTTGTGTCATAAGAAGAATTTTGTAAGACTCCTTTCTTTATATTGTCAAATAATTTGTATAGTATTGAGACTAGAGTGTTAAATATTGATTGAATTCTAGACCTAATTTTTCTCATATGGTTTTCCAATTTTCTTAGCAGTTTTTGTCAAATAGTGAGTTCTTGTCCCAAAAGCTGGGATCTTTGGGTTTATCGAAACTATCTTGTTGAGGTAATTTACCCCAAGTCTATTCCATGGATCTTACCTTCTATCTCTTAGCCAGTAGCATATTGTTCTAATGACCACTGTGTTATATAGTACAGTTTAAGATCTAGAACTGTTGGGCACCAACCTTCATATTTTTTATTAGTTCCCTTGATATTCTTGATCTTTTCTTCTTCCAAATGAACTTTGTTATAAATAATTTTAAATTTGCCTTTCTATGGACCCTTGCTAATTGTAATTTTTATTGCATTATGATCTGAAAAAAGTTGCTTTTCTTATTTCTGTTTTATTGTATTTGTTCAAAATATTTCTATGCCCTACTATATGGTCAATATTTGTATATGTACCACGTACTGCTGAGAAGAAGATATATTCCATTTTTAACTCTGCTCAATTTTCTCCAGATATGTATTAACTCTTGTTTTTCTAACATTTAATTCACTTTCCTTACTGCTTTCTTATTTTTTTTTTGGTTTAATTTCACCATCCTTATCCTCCTCTCTCTATAATGTTTTTTCAAGATTATGTTATATAGTTTACCCTATTCTATCTATCCCTTCCCTTTTCTCTCAGTATAAACCTCTCTTTCAGCCCTTGGTTGATATTTTATGTATCATTCACAATCATACATATATCACAAATATATATCATTCCATATCATCACATTTATAAACACATATCAACATATGTCATCATATATCATCATAATCAGCTTACTTTTCCACCATCTTCCTAAGTAAATTCTTTCCATCTTCGCTACTTCTAAGAGTCATTTTTGAGAATTACAGAAATTCTCCTCATGTAGATATATAAACATATTAACCTTAATGAGTCACTTAAATTTTCCCTTTTTTATTTGTATTTTTGGACTTCTCTTGTGTCTTGTGTTTGGACTTCAAAATTTGTTGTTTTGGTCTTGCTTATTTCTCAGGAATTCTTCGAAATTTTCTATCTTATTGAAGGTCCATTTTTCCTCTGGAAAGAATATATTCAGTTTTGTTGGACATGTGACTCTGGATTGTAAATCCAAATCTTTTGCCTTCCTGAATATTTTATTCCATGCCTTTTGGTCTTTTAATATAAAAATCACTAGGTCCACTGTGATCCTGATTGTAGATCCCTGGTATTTTAATGGTTTCTTTCTGACTGTTTAAAGTATTTTCTCGTTGGCTTGGTGGCTCTTGAATTGAGCTATTACATTCCTGGAAGTTGTCACTTGAGGACTTCTTTCTGGAGGTGATCTTTGAATTCTTTCCACTTCAATTTTATTTTCTTATTCAAGGATCTCTGGGCAGTCATCTGATAATTTCTCTTTTATGTCATGTCCAAAGTTTTTCCTTGATCATGGCTTTTGGGTAGTCCAATAATTCTCAAATTGTCTCTCCTAAATCAATTTTCTAGGTTAGTTGTTTTTTTTATTTTTTCAATATTTCGTTTTCCTTTTGAAAATTCCTTTGATTCTTCTTTATTGTTTCTTTGATTTCTCATGAAATCATTAGTTTCTTAATCTCCACAAAATTCTTTAGAGTTAGGTGCTTTTTTGTTGGCTTATTTTTCCTATACAATTATAGTTTTCTGGGAAGTTGGGGTATCCTCTTAAATTTCGATCCTTCCTTGATGGTACTTTTAGCTTATTTTGGGTTTTTTACCAGTTTCAGATCTTAGAGGCTGGTGTGATTGTCTAAGGTATGAGAGCTCTGAGAGTCCCTTCCCCTGCTGATTAAATTGACCCTTGATATACTGATTTCATAAGGACTTTCCTCAGGCTTGGGCATAAGCTTTTGATCTCACTCTGAACTTGATTTTCCAAATTAAATGTCAATATCAATTTAATAATCATTTTCTGATGTTTTGTAAGATGGGAGGATATATGATACAAATTATAATTGTATTATCATAGAATATATATTTCCATATTCAGATGTGAAATAAGAAACATATCACTTCCATACTCATTAGTTTTATGATTCTGGTAAAGTGATTCAAATTATCCCTCATTTTCATATGTAATATGGGGATAATAATAGCATCTACCCACAAGAGTTAATGTGAGGATCAAATGAGCTCATAACTATGTAATGTGAAATATCCATTAATGGCAAGTATTATATTTTATAAGGTTTATTATTAATCATTTGAAGCAGAAGAAAATAAAAAGAACAAAAGTGAAAACCTGAGTAAAAAACACCTGAGTAAAATCCTCCTGCCTCTCACCTCACCCTACCTCCACAGCCACATTTTTGGGAGAAGAGAGAACGAGAAGCAGGGCTACATCAAAATATATTCTACTTATGTAAGTACATTGGTAAACACTTACATAGGATGCTGGGATTTAGAGTCCTGGGGAGCAGATTCTAATCATACAATCCCCCCAGTGATTCCATTGGGAAACACGTATGTAGAAATCTCCCAAATGTATATGCCTAGTTTCCCCAATGAATCAGTACACATAACCAACTTTTTAAAGATCTTTAACATACAATATTGCAGTTTCTAAGGGGAAATTACAATAATTTGGGCATAAGAGGTAAATAAAAGAGAAAGAGAATGAAACCAATGTTAGGTGGATACATTGACAAAAAGCCAATTAGGAGGCAGTTCTTTCTGGCATAAGGGTTTACATTTGAGATAAATGCATTCACCCCCCCACCACAGTTCAATTTCACTACATCACAAAGTTTATTCTGGATATTTTGGTGCTCTGCGTGGTTTCTGCAGGCATCTTCACGGTGCCTCCTTTAAACAGTTCACTTCCTTGATTTGGGGAGGTAACAAGCATCTTATCCTAAAATTACTCTTACACAAGAAAGAAGTTTATAAATCCAGAATTTTATAACAATAACACAATCCCCCATGAGGAGGATGTTGATCAACACACAGATCACCCCAGGATACCTGGCCAAGTTATGCGATATATGAATCAATTGTCAAAAAAATCAAAAACATCAAAAAAACTAAAGACAAAAGTAACTTCTGGATGAAACATAAAATGTCAGTCTCATATGTAAAAATTCTAAAGTAAGGAAGAAAAAACCTATACCAGGTCCTTGAATCAGGGCTCGATTAAAGTGATTTATGTCCCAAAAGCCTGTAGTAGGAATTTTGTACTTACCCAAGCAGTAGTCAGGACTACAGAAAATTGTCACAGTGTGAAAGAGAGAGAAAACGGATTAGATTTTTGAAGCAGAAAAGGAAATATCATTCCCTGGTCTGATTTTACCTTTGCTCTCAGAGATAGGGGAGCCAAAATGTCAGCCAAACTGAGGTACTTGGTAGAAGTCTGGATCTGGCACAAGGGAATCTTTGCATCTGACTTTGCAAACAGTTGTTTCCTTGAGCCCCAAAAGAAGTTCAAGTCCTCTGTCTTGGTGCAGAATCTCATCAATCCCACCAGAGACTGGTTGGTCTACTTGGTCTTTTGCTTGTAGGCACTGTGCAGGTTAACTTTGTGTTCCTTGGCACTGTGTAATGCCTCTTTTGTGATCCCTTCTCCTGGAATCAGGCACAATCATTCATCAAAGTCTTATAATATTAAACAATCAAGGACATGTTTCCATAGTCTAAATCTTTTGGGTATGCATTGATATTAGGGCTAATGGATATTTTAAATTTATCCTAATGCAAAAAAAAAACATTAATACTGGTAAAATGTGCTTCAAGTACAAAAAAATGAGAGGAAAAAGAAAACTCAAAAATACTACATTGCACATACAAGGAAAAACAAAAATAAAATTAAAACAAGTTAAAATATATAGCAGTGACTTACTGTGTTAGCCAAGGAGAGGAACAATGCAAAGCTTTCTCACCCCAAAATGAGATTCTTTTCCTTTTTACTTTGACCATGATCCACAGTGTAAATCCACATAATTTGCACAATTTTTTTAAAACAGTAGTACAGCAATTAATGCACATTCAAAGAAGTACTAAAATCCCCCAAACCATAATAGCCCAGTTAATGACAATAGCAAACCAACCTGCTATCATTAGGATTCACCTGAGTTGTTGTGTGTTATGTTAATTTTGTCAGCTGACAAAGAGATGGCTCAAGGTACTCAGATGGTATGAGGAACTGAGCTGAGTGAAAGTAAGAATGCCTAGGTGAACACCCAGTTGTAGTAGTGAACCCCAAGACACCACAGAAATATTTCAAACTACACTAAAAACCCAGCTCCAACACAGGAGTGTCCCAGAAATAAGTGATCAGATAAGAAGCTATTGGGTTAAATCATACAGCTTCTTTGATTGCTTATCCTGGCTTCAAAGCTGATGGATAACACTATTGACTGCAACTTAACTTTAATTTGAGCAATCTCTTTCCCTCAGATACCCAAGGACATAATTAATGATCCTTCGGGCAATGATGACATTCATCTAAGTAAATTTAGCATTTAATAATAAACTTAGGGAAAGAGAACAGGGTTAAAGGAAAGACGTGTCAGGAAAGCTTGACTAAAATTATTGGTGATTAGCTGTTGTCAATTAAAGGTAATCAGGTTTGAGACTGTCAGCTGGAGAGGTTTGTCCTCTCCGTTGCAACCTGGCTAGGCCAGGCACCTTGCCCTGAACCAGATTATTTGAGTTTAGATGTTACTTTTTCCTTGATGTTCAGTTGATTGAATGTATAGCACAGCTTTATACAGAATTTGAAGGTGTGGTAGCTATTAGAACAGGATGCAGGTAACCTATGTTGATTTGATTTGGTTTCCAAATCCCAACCAGCCTCCCCAAGTCCCTTCTCAGGATTGAGAGAGCTTTTTTTTCAAATTTCTTCCTTTTATAGTCCTGCCAGTAACTGCTTCTCCTTTCTGGCTCAAGACAATCTAGGTTGGTTCCAAATTCTAAACTGCTAAGTGTCACTCACCCCATTCTCCATTTTGCATATCAGAAAAGATATTACATGTGTGACATTTAAAAAACCTTTGAAGCTCATGGATACTTGTCACAAGTTCTACAGATCTCGGCAATCTTCCAACTGTGACCAAGATATTTCTAACAAAGTCTGTTATTGCCATCATTCAAAAATTTGGCAGCAGAAACCAGAAAAAACACCCTCTATACTGTTAATGAAAACCTTTTGGGTCTAAAATGTCATCCAGAATCTAGATCATTCTGGTGGAAGAGTGAATAAACTGGAGTGACAAATATAAAAAAATTAATCCAGGGGTAACCAAGCCCCTTGTAAAAGCTCCCTCCTCTGGTATGACAATATAACAGCCCTAAAAGGCATGTCTTTATATGTACCATCCATTTTATTGTGGAGGCAAGGACTTTAATAGGTAAAACCACTTCTTAATGTCTCATCCATTACATTTTTATAAATATGGAGGTTGGGAATACAATAGCACCATTTCACTTCACTTCAATTACTAATTTTACCTTTTACCTTTTGTTATAAACAACTCAGAGTTGGCAAATGATTAATCAGAGGTAGTGGTGCTACTAGATATCTGAAAATCACTTCTGAACACCTTTTAAAATCAATTGAGATTTTCAGCTTATTAAATTCTCCAAAAGTTTTATACAGGTTTTAACCAGTTTGATGGAGTCCATTCATCATCATTTATGTGACAATTAACAAAGGCAAAAGTGAACAAGAGATTGTTTAGGGAACATATGACCTCGATGGAGCTGGTAACAAACCAGTATCCATAAGCCTATGGTTTTACCACAAAATAGGTTTTGTCTAAGTTGTTTATGGACTTTTCTAGTTGTATTTTCTCCAGCCCAATCATGAAGAGGTACAAATAAATGCCTCGTAATAGGACATATAGCTAATGGCAAAACACAGTAGCTGAAAATGACATAATATAACAGAAGCTATTAGATTAGATCAATATGTGAACTTAAAAAACAAAATTAAATTTTAAAACAAACATTCAGCAAATATGACATATATGACAGGATACAGGCACTGAATTCAAGAGTCCTTTCCTCCAATTCCAATTGCTGCATTCAGACTCTTCACAATTTGGAGGGGGATGCACTGAAACAGTTAACATTAATAAGGCCAATGGAGTCTGCAAAGGCTTAAAACTTACCTCCAGACTCTCTGAGGTTCCTCCCCATCCCAAATATCATCATCCATTTAGATTCCTTAGGTCACACTTCTGGGGTTCCCCATACTTGCACTGAGCAGAGTGTAGATGAACCTCATATTGGATGTGTTGTAGAGCCTAGGTGGGCCAAAATGGTAAAGGGGTGTAGGGAGATGAATCTCCCCTCTGAATCTTGAGATTAGTCAAGCTAACAGCAAGACCAAGGGCAACCAGGAAAGGTAGGAAGAAAAGACATTCTAAAGCATTAATGCACTGCTCTTTCATAGAGTGGGCTATGGGCTATGCTTACAATTCTAATTATTAAATTGGTTGAAAATCTACTCCTTGACTGTATGTGGTGCTAGCCTAGCATGTACTGGCTAGGAGTAAAGTTAAGAGGTTTGGAAAACTAACCTTTCTTCCCTGCCCTTCTAGGGGTAAAAACATCAATGGCCTCATGACACCTCAGTCCCCACTCCCACAGCCGGGAGCATGGATGCTCTGGTTTAACCAGGCTGAGGTTAGGTTGGATAGCATGGATTGGCTGCTCCACATTGTCTTCCCCTTCTGAAAAACAGCTAGCAGGCTGGAGATCCACATAGTTGTAGGGAGGAGAAACTGAAAGGGACTTGGATCTCAACTTTCTGGCTATTATAGGGAAAACCAGGGAAGTTGACTTAAATATTAAATGTGGGCTCAGTGGGATGGATAGGAGACAGGAAGGGACAATGGGTAAGACATTACAAGCCAGGGAACCAGGTATAACTATAAGGAACTGACCATTGACTGAAATGGCAGTTAAATCAGACTAACTTTCACTCTGCCCCACCCAGCCTGATTAGTACATACTCCAGATTAATACATACATACAATGAGGACTTTTAAGTACTAAATACACACAGGGAATCAGTTTAATTACAATATGAGGGGATTGGAAAGGTGGTTAGGTAAAACTATGACTAATAATCCAGGACTGGAGTCAAAAGGGGAAAGATCCCTAGCTAACCTCTGCTAGGTTTTGACAGCTTGGCTAAGGGGATGAGGAAGAGGGCTTGAACTTGGGGTCTCACAACAATTCCAGAGATGTTTTCAGGATGCCAGGAACCAACTCCTGCACAGCTGATGATCCAAAGTAACAAGGTAGGGGGTAAAGTCTGCAAGCTGTCCACCAGATCACAGGCCACTCAACTCAGTGTTCACTTGCCAGATTCAGGTCTTCTGTCTTTTCAGCCTTCTCCACTCTCCAAGATCCCAGGGAATCAGGGTACAACTCCACTAGCTCTGAGGTTTCTCAGGGTTAGTTATAGCTTGTCCCAACCACCATGAAGTCCATCTCAGAGAGAGAGGCCCACTTCCTGCTTCCTCATTCCATTTGGAATTCTCCAGCCCTTCCTGTTAGGTCTCCTCAATGATAACTACATAATCCTCCTCACAACATGGCAGGTAAAAGAAGGTGCTTCCAAATAGTTCTCAAACCTTTTGGCAAACAGCAGCAGTAGGGAGGCTGCCATAGGAGCTAGGGGAGCAATGACGAGAACTGTAGTAGCTTACAGATAGCTGGCAAAAAAAAAATGGAAAAAAAAAACAGCATGGTGAAAAGCATCTTATCAGCAGGAGAAAAAATTATCTGCTCCCTATCCTTTACTCAAAGGCTTTTTTTAAAAAAAAAAAGTCAAGCATTCTATCTTTTGTAATGGCTCACCAAAAATGTAATATTAAAATTAATATCCAATAACTCCAAGTATTATATTTTATAAAGTTCATTAATAATCATTTGAAGAATAAGAAAATAAAAAGAACAAAAGTAAAAACTTGAAAACTTGAGTAAAATTCTCCTGCCTCTCACCTCATCCCACCTCCATAGCCATATTCCTGGGAGAAGAGAGAGCACAAGGTGAGGCTACATCTTCCCTAAGTAAGGACATAAGTAAAAATAAATAAATAGGATGCTAGGAATTAGGGTTCTATGGAGCAGATTCTAATTATACAATTTTAATATATTTATCACATCATAATCACTTAAAAATAAATGTTATTGAATACTGTTATTGTTATTAAATATTTGAGCAAAAAAAAAGTTTGTTTCAGGACTCTCAATCATTGCCTTGACTCATCAGCTTATGCTGGTATCTAATTGTCTTCTTCAACTTTCCAAGACTAATTGGAGAAGATTTACTATATATTAATTTGCTTTTTATAAATTATAGCTTCATTTGCCTCTATAAAGAAGAGATTGACTCTCCCCTGGCGTACTTTCAAATTTAATCAACTAAAACCAAAAGTGAGATACATCTTCAGAAGTGATTGACTGCTCCCAGGGCTGTGTTAAGCAAAATTTTAAGACTGTAATTGGTCCCCATAAAGTGGAGAAAAGGGCAGGAAGTGATGTAAAAATGGAATATGAAAGATGATGAACTTCCTGTCTAAGAGATCTTTGGTCTTCAGTCTTGGGTCTTCATTCTTCATCCTGAATCTTCAGCTTCCACAACCTGGTGCTGGCGGTTTGAACTGCTTCTGGTAAGACAGATATTTGACCTTCTCTTTTGGCCTGGTACTGTAGCATTGAACAACAAATTGGGTGAGTGAAAAAAGCTGAACCTCCTTTCCTGGCATCTGGAAAGATTAGAATTGGAGAGGGCTCCCTCTTGGAGAAGACTGCATGGGTGAAACCCTTACTTAATTGACCACCAAGTTCTCTGGCTGGGGTATTAACTAGCCCTGCCAGAGGGGAGTCAGGGGCTAGAGCAAATATTTAGTGTGTTAGGTTAGATATCTACTCTACCCTCTTTTTCATTTCTCTACTTTCACTCTTTCCCTCCTTTTGTAAATAAAGCTACTAAAAAACATTTTGACTTGAGCTATATTAAATTTTTAAAAATCGGTGACCATATTCTCTTATATTTAGTGTAATCATAAATTTTTTTAACATTTATTAATATTCATTTTTAATATGATTACATGATTCATGCTCCTACTTTCCTCTTCAACCTCCGTGCCCCCCCCCACCCCATGACAATGCACATTTCCACTGGTTTTCTCATGTGTCCTTGATCAAGACCTATTTCCAAATTGTTGATAGTTGCATTGGTGTGGTAGTTTCGAGTCTATATCCCCAATCATGTCCACCCCAACCCATGAATTCAAGCAGTTGTTTTTCTTCTGTGGTTCCTCTCCTGCAGTCCTTCCTCTGGATGTGGGTAGCGTTCTTTTCGATAAATCCCTCAGAGCTGTCCTGTGTCATTGCATTTCTGCTGGTACAGATGTCCATTGCATACGATTTTATCATAGTATATCAGTATCTGTGTACAATGTTCTTCTGGCTCTGCTCCTTTTGTTCTGCATCAATTCCTGGAGGTCTTTCCAGTTCACCTGGAACTTCTCCAGTTTATTATTCCTTTGAGCGCAATAGTATTCCATCACCAGCATATACCACAGTTTGTTCAGCCATTCCCTAATTGAAGGACATACTCTCCTTTTCCAGTTTTTTGCCACCACAAAAAGCTCAGCTATAAATATTTTCATACAAGTCTATTTATTTATGATCTCTTTGGGGTAAAAACCCAACAATGGTAAGGTTGGATCAAAGGGCAGGCATTTTTTTATAGCCCTTTGAGCATAGTTCCAAATTGCCAGCCAGAATGGTTGGATCAGATCATACCTCCACCAGCAATGCATTAATGTCCCAATTTTGCCACATCCCCTCCAGCATTCATTACTCTCCCCTTCTTTCATTTTAGCCAATCTGCTAGGTGTGAGGTGATACCTCAGATTTGTTTTGATTTGCATTTATCTAATTATTAGAGATTTAGAACACTTTCTCATGTGCTTATTGATACTTTTGATTTCTTTACCTGAAAATTGCCTATTCATGTCTCTTGCCCAATTATCAATTGGGGAATGGCTTGATTTTTTATACAATTGATTTAACAACTTGTGTATTTGAGTAATTAGACCCCTGTCAGAGTTTTTTGTTATCAAGATTTTTTCCCAATTTGTTGTTTCCCTTCTGATTTTGACTACATTGTTTTTGTTTGTACAAAAGCTTTTTAGCTTTATATAATCAGAACCATTAAATTTACATTTTGTAATTTTCTCTAACTCTTGCTTGGTTTTAAAATCTTTCCTTTCCCAGAGATCTGACAGGTATACTATTTTGTGTTCTCTAAATTTATTTATAGTTTACCTCTTTATATTCAAGTCATTCACCCATTCTGAATTTATCTTGATGTAGGGTGTGAGATGTTGATCTAAACCTAATCTCTCCCATATTGTTTTCCAAATTTCCCAGCAGTTTTTGTCAAATAGTGGATTCATGTCCCAAAAGTTGGGCTCTTTGGGTTTATCATACACTGTCTTGCTGATGTGATTTACCCCAAGTCTATTCCACTGATCCTCCCTTCTGTCTCTTAGCCAGTACCATATTGTTTTGATGTCTGCTGCTTTACAGTATAGTTTAATATCTGATACTGCTAGGCCCCCTTCCTTCACATTTTTTTTCATTATTTCCCTTTATATTCTTGATCTTTTGTTATTCCAAATGAAATTTGTTATTGTTTTTTCTAATTCAATAAAGAAGTTTTTTGATAGTTTGATAGGTATGGCGCTAAATAGGTAAATTAATTTGGGTAGAATGGTCATTTTTATTTTGTTAGCTCATCCTACATGAGCAATCAATGGCTTTCCAATTGCTGAGATCCAGTTTTATTTTTTTGGAAAGTATTTTGTAGTTGTTTTCATATAATTGCTGTTTTTGTTTTGGTAGATAGATTCCCAAGTATTTTATATTGTCTAGGGTGATTTTAAATGGTGTTTCTCTTTCTACCTCTTGCTGCTCTAATGTGTTGGAAATATATTGAAATGCTGATGATTTATGTGCATTTATTTTGTATCCTGCAACTTTGCTAAAGTTGTTGATTATTTCTACAAGCTTCTTAGTTGATTCTCTAGGATTTTTTAAGTAGACCATCATATCATCTGCAAAGAGTGATAGCTTAGTCTCCTCATTGCCTATATTGATATCTTCAATTTCTTTTTCTTCTCTAATTGCTACTGCTAGTGTTTCTAGTACTATGTTGAATAATAGAGGTGATAATGGGCATGCTTGTTTCACTCCTGATCATATTGGGAAGGCTTCTAATTTATCCCCATTGCATATGATGTTTGTTGATGGTTTTAGGTATATACTGTTTATTATTTTTAGGAAAGGTCCTTCTATTCCTGTACTTTTCATTGTTTTCAATAGGAATGGATGCTGCATTTTGTCAAAGGCTTTTTCAGCATCTATTGAAATGATCATGTGATTTTTGTTTGTTAGACTGTTGATACGATCAATTATGTGCATGGTTTTCTTAATGTTGAACTATCCTTGCATTCCTGGTATAAATCCTACCTGATCATGGTGGATGATCTTCTTAATTACTTGCTGGAGTCTCTTTGCTAATATTCTATTTAAGATTTTTGCATCTATGTTCATTAGGGAGATTGGTCTATAGTTTTCTTTCTCTGTTTTTGATCTCTCTGGCTTTGGAATCAGTATCATATTTGTGTCATGAAAGGAATTTGGTAGGACTCATTCTTTGCTTATCATATCAAATAATTTGTATAGTATTGGGATTAGTTACTCTTTGAATGTCTGATAGAATTCACTTGTGAATCCATCAGGTCCTGGCAATTTTTTCTTAGGGAGTTCTTTGATGGCTTGTTCAATTTCTTTTTCTCATATGGGGTTATTTAGGTATTCTATTTCTTCTGCTGTTAATCTAGGCAATTTATATTTCTATAAATATTCATCCATATATCCTAAATTGTTATATTTATTGCCATATAATTGGGTGAAATAGTTTTTAATGATTGCCTTAATTTCCCCTTCATTAGAGATGAGGTCTCCCTTTTTATCTTTGATAATGTCAAATTGGTTTTCTTCTTTCCTTTTTTTTTGTTAGATTTACCAGTACTTTGTCTATTTTGTCTGTTTTTACAAAATACCAGTTTCTTGTCTTATTAATTAATTCAATAGTTCTTTTATTTTTATTTTATTAATTTCTCCCTTGATTTTTAGTATTTCTAATTTAGTTTTCAATCTGAGGATTTTTAATTTGCTCGCTTTCTAATTTTTTGAGTTGCATGCCCAATTCATTAATCTCTGCCCTCCTTATTTTGCTAATATGTGCACTCAAGGATATAAATTTCCCCCTGAGTACTGCCTTGGCTGCATCCCACAGAGTTTGGTAGGATATTTCATCATTGTCATTCTCTTCAATGAAATTATTGATTGTTTCTATTATTTCTTTTTTGACTAATTGGTTTTGGAGAACCATATTATTTAATTTCCAATTAGTTTTTGATTTGCCTGTCCAGGTGCCCTGACTAATTATTATTTGTATTGCATTATGATCTGAGAAGGTTACATTTATCATTTCTGCTCTTTTGCATTTGTTTGCAATGTTTCTATGCCCTATTACATGGTCAATCTTTGAGAATGTACCATGTGCAGCTGAAAAGAAGGTGTATTCCTTTTTGTTCCTATTCTTTTTTCTCTACATATCCATTAAATCTAATTTTTCTAGGACTTTATTCACATCTCTTACCTCTTTCTTATTTATTTTTTGGTTTGATTTATCTAGATCTGAAAGAGGAATATTTAGATCTCCCACTATTATGGTTTTACTATCTATTTCTTTCTTGAGCTCTGCCAGTTTCTCCTTAATGAATTTGGATGCTATGCCACTTGGTGCATACATATTGAGCAGAGTTATTACCTCATTGTTTACACTGCCTTTAATCAGGATATAATGGACTTCCCTGTATTTTTTAATCATATCTATTTTTACTTTGGCTTTGTCAGAAATCACAATTGCCACTCCTGCCTTCTTTTTCTCATTTGACTCCCACAAAATTTTGCTCAAGCCCTTAACCTTAAACTTGTGCACGTCTACCCGCCTCATATGTGTAGACAACATATGGCAGGGTTTTGGTTTCTAATCCACTCTGCTATTTGCTTCTGTTTTATGAGTGAACTCATCCCATTCAGATTCAGAGTTATAATTATCAGTTGTGCATTCACTAACATTTTTGTATCCTCCCCTATTCCTGCCCCTTCTTCTTAATCTATTTCCTTTTAAACCGGTAGTTTGCTTTAAGCTGGTATCCCTTATCCTCTCCCTTGATGAACTTCCCTTTATACCCCCTCCCTTATTATTCCTCTCTTTTAATTTTTAAATTTCTAATAAATTCCCTCCCCCTTCTTCTCCCTTCCCTTTTTTGACTTCCCAACTCCCCTGCTCCCCTTGGTTTATCCCTTCTGACTTTCTCAGTAGGTTTAGAAAGAGTTTTATATCCCAATGGATAATATAGCTACTCTTCCCTCTCCAGGTTGATTACACTGAGAGTAAGGTTAAAATATTACCTCTTAATGCTCTCTTCCTCTCCTTATAATAGTATTTGTCCCCTCCCCTTCCCATGCCCTCTTTGTTCGTAATAGAATATCCTGTTCTTCTTACTCACTCAAGTTTCTCTTGGTGTTCTCTACTATTCATCCCCCTCTTTCCCACCCCTCATGTCATCTTAGACCATTTAGTATTTTTTCCTCTCCCTATGAATTATTCTTCTGATTACTATAATAGTGAATACTATAATAGTGGATAGAGTTCACTACAGAGAATTATACATAGCATTTCTCCCCATAGGAGTACAGATAATTAGATCTTACTGAGGCCCTTAGAAAGGCAATTTTAAAAATTATGATTTTTCTTTCTTTCCCCTCTGTTTCTTATTTAACTTTTCATGTTTCTCCTGATTTTTTTTGGATATCAAAATTTCCATTTAGTCCTGGTCTTTTCTGTGCAAATACTTGGAAATCTTCAATTTTTTTGAATGCCCATACTTTCCCCTCAAAATATACAGTAAATTTTGATGGGTAGTTGTTCCGTGTTTGAAGGTCCAGCTCTCTTTCCTTTCTGAATATCATATTCCAAGCCTTGAGGTCTTTTAGCATAGAGGCTGCCAGATCCTGTGTGATCCTGATTGGTGCTCCTTGATATTTGAATTGTCTCTTTCTGGCTTCTTGTATGATTTTTTTCTTTTATTTGGAAGCTCTTGAATTTGGCTATTATATTCATTGGCGTTGTCCTTTCTGGGTCTAGTGTAGAGGGTGATCTATGGATCCTTTTAATGTCTATATTGCCCTCTTGTTGTAGAACTTCAGGGCAATTTTGCTGAATAATTTCTTTTAGAAGGGAGTCCAAATTTCTATTAATTTCTGCTTTTTCAGGAAGACCAGTGATTCTCAAATTGTCTCTTCTAGACCGGTTTTCTTGGTCTGTCACTTTCTCATTGAGATATTTCATGTTTTCTTCTATTTTATCAGTCTTTTGACTTTGTTTTATTTGTTCTTGCTGTCATGTGAGATCATTGGCTTCTAATTGCTCAATTCTAGCCTTTAGGAACTGGTTTTCGGCTATAATCTTTGGTTTTCCTTTTTATTCTGGTCATTTCTGGTGTTCAATTTGCTTATCAGTTTATTTGATTTCTGAGACTCACTTTCCAATTGCAAAATTCTGCCTTTTAAACTGTTATTTTCTTGCCTGATTTCTTTTTGAGCTATTTCCCATTTCTGTAGCCAAATCTTTTCCAACTTTTTCATCATCTCAAATTTGAACTCTTCAAGCACTTGTGACCAGTTTTCATTATTTTGGGAGGGTCCGGATGCTTGTTTGTTCTCCTCTTCTGTTTGCTCGGTTGTCTGGATTTTCTCAGTGTAAAAGTTGTTGAGTGTTAAAGATTTCTTCTTCTTGTTGTTAATCTTTCTCTTTTGGCCTTCCTGATTCTGGGTTTGCCATCATTAGCCCAGCCCATTCTCAGCTTTATCCTTGTGCTCAGCGTCTGTCTGAGCTCTTTTGGCTCCTGAGGCCTTAGGTCTTGTTGTCCTCAAGGTCAAACCCCACAGTGGACCCCCTTGCTTGATCCTCTGCAGGAGGCTCCTTTGCAAGTCTCAGGGCGCTGCTTCCACAGTTGTATACTCGTCTTCACTGGTTCCCCACTCAGGGTTTCAGAGACTTTGCTCACGCGTGTGCACCTCTGTCCACCTCCACCTGAGCCTGTGCTCTGCGCCCACGCTCAAAGTCCGTGTGAGTTCTTTAGACTTTTGAGGTCCTAAGTCTTGCTGCTCTTAGGAACAGGCCCTGGAGCTGCCAATGACTCAATGGGTGCCACTAAGTTGCTCTATTTCTCTTGAGCTGGCTTTGGCGTTGTAGGTTGTGTGTGTGTGTGTGTGTGTGTGTGTGTGTGTGTGTGTGTGTGTGTGCTCAGCTCAAGATTTAATGAGGGCTGTTTCATCCCTTTACAGCATGGAAATGCCCCGATTCCATGTACCTTCCACGCTGCGCCCTGTTGTGGGGTCCCTCCATTTGTCTGGATTTGTTTTTATGTCCCATTGAGGAGTCCTGTATGTTTCAGTTAGGAGAGGGTAAGAGCTACTTTTTACTCTGCTGCCATCTTAACCAGGAACTTCTTCGAATCATAAATTTAATCCCTACACCACTATAAAGAGATATTTTCTGTACTACATAAAAGTCATAAAATATTTTAGTTACTATTATTTGGAATACAAACATGTTGACATCTGCAAAGCATTGATTGGAATTATAATACTTCTGTGAAATCTTACCACAACTAACACTTAATTTTGGAAATAAGATTAAATTAATTTGACACCAAAAAGGAAAAGTATATATCGATCCTACAGACAATATGGAACCATTAGAATTTATTACTTAGGGGAAACACATGATCAGACCTCAGCTTTAGGAAAATCACTTTGACACAAGG
The DNA here is from genome assembly GCF_016433145.1 of Gracilinanus agilis. Lineage (NCBI taxonomy): Eukaryota > Metazoa > Chordata > Mammalia > Didelphimorphia > Didelphidae > Gracilinanus > Gracilinanus agilis. The sequence continues at coordinate 532,552,178 of NC_058130.1, read as the reverse complement.
AAGAAGGATGGACTTGAGTGTGGAGAGATTTTAAAAAGTCAGTAGTTAATTATAATATTTAAATATATGGTGATGAAGGTCTGCCAAGAATTGTGGCAGTTTTGGTGAATAGAAGGGAATGTATTCAAGAGATTCTTCAGAATTGAAATAAATAGACTGGTAGCAGCTTGTATATGAGGGAGGAGAGAGTGAGAAATACTCAAGAGTTGAGGATATCTCCTATGTTGTGGTCCTGAGGTATTGGAAAAAATAATGTTGCCTTCTCCTGTAATAATAATGTCTCTAACTTTTCTTTAGTCTGGAGTTTATATAAGAAAATATTGTAACAAAATTCAGAAAGTTTATGCTGGTTATCATCATCATCATCATCATTACACCGTTATTTTCATGACTATCATCTTTAGTTTTAATAATATCAAACTTAAACATTTAGCTCTTCATTGGGTGATTTTTAAAAGTCCATCGGTGTCATTTCTAAACTCCTCTCCTTTTTATTGCTACATTAAATCTCCATTTCATTTAGTATAGATACCTCAAGAATCTATTTTTGAGGGTTTTTTTTTGTTATTTGGCAATCATAGGATTTGTAATTGGATCTTAAAACGTGATTGTAAAATAATAGATTTTATTTTCTTTAAAGCTAAGTACTAAGGCACAGAATCAATAACTCAACTACTCTCCATTAAATTAAGATTGGGTTTCCTTTCTGGCATTTTTGTCAGTATTTCCAAGAACGTTATTATCCAAGCATTTTATCACAGGTCTGAGTAATTGACTGTCCAAACTGCCACTTTTAGGAAAATGTTTCACATCTGGTACCAGGGGAACTCAAGTTTCCAAGCTAATGCCATTTGTAACTTTTGAAAGCTTTCAATCAAGACTTGTAGTTTCAAGGAATTGCACAGATACACCCAAAAATGGAAAAAAAAATAAAAGGAGGGAGAAGAAGAGAAACAGAGGAAAAGGGAGAGACAGAGAATATTAGAAGGAATGAAAGCAGCAGAGAATCAGCAAACAGCATAAGATTCAAAGCAAAATACGTTGAATCTCATGATATACATAGTTAAAAAAAAGAAAACAAAAGGTAACATTTGGACAGAATCTTAATTTTCAAAAAGATGTCTTTATTAGCCTAAAGGAGAAAAGTATCTTAAGCAATAGTTACCTTTGAAATTGAACTTGTTTGAAAAACATAGATTTAGATGAATAACAAAATTGTTTCTTTTCTGTATTAACAAATACTTGTAGATAAACCCTCATGCGTTCAAGATTCAACTTTTACCTGAAAATGTGGTTATATAGAACATGTCAGTTGAATAAGTACAAAAATATTCAGTACAAAATCCTTTTATATAGCACTCTATTAATCTATTTAAAACACCTGCCAATTTGACTATAATTTGGAAGAAATATTATTACATTTTAAAATCAACCATATTGTTTTAGTTATAACTATTTTTTCCTTCTTCCCTTTGGTTTAGACCATTAAGTTAACCCTTTAGGTTAAACAGTTGCAAAGATTCACATTCTTTATTTGCATTGTCCTTTGAAACATGAATTTTTTTTTAACCCTTGTACTTCGGTGTATTGTCTCATAGGTGGAAGAGTGGTAAGGGTGGGCAATGGGGGTCAAGTGACTTGCCCAGGGTCACACATCTGGGAAGTGGCTGAGGCCGGGTTTGAACCTAGGACCTCCCCCGTCTCTAGGCCTGACTCTCACTCCACTGAGCTACCCAGCTGCCCCCCTGAAACATGAATTTTATATGCTTTCAAAATAGAAATTTGCTTTCTTATAAGAATAATAGTTTAAATAGATATATTTGGAACTATATGCGAAGTTAAATTTCCTATAGACATTTTCTTTTATTGTGATTTCCATCATTTGTTATCAAAAGAATTAAACAAAAATCTCACATATCAATAAATTAGGAAGTCATTTAAAACATTTTGTCTGATTCTCTTCTTTGTTCATGACACCTATCACTTTTGATCTTATTCTAAAAATATTAAGCATTTAACAATACTTTATTTCCATCCCAAATCCTCTGAATCCACAACATAACCTTGGGACTCCCCTTCTGATATGGAATTAAAAAAATGTCAAAACAATGAGGTGAAAAAAGGTGACTTTAAAAAAAATTGCACACATGCAATTTATATATTATATACATGTATATATACAATACATATGAGTATATGTGTATGTGCATGAATGTAAAATATACATATGTATATATTTATAATATATAATATAACACAAATATAAACAATTTAACATACATACATTATATATTTAAGTCTATTCATGATATATTAATATACTAAATTTTAATACCTTCAAAACTATAAATGTTATGAACCTAATTAAAAACCAGCATTTGAAAAGCCAATTATTTTAAATATTGATATTACTATTAGTTTCAATATAACCAGCATTTTTGTTATATATCACTCTAGTTAATTTTCACACTTTATAAAAACTTTAATGAGCTGCCATTGTGCAGTGATTGGAAGGATTGTATTTATAATCCAAAGCTTAATACATTTCAAAGAACAAGATATATATTCAGTAGTTGTGATGTGACTCCAAAGAAAAATCATAATGAAAATAATTCAGATAGCTGAGGTCCTCAAGCTAAGAGTACCACATCGACCAACCTGTCAGATAAAGTGATATCCAGAAACTTCATATAGGTAATATATTACAAAGGTTGCTCCATCCTGTTAAAATTAAAATTTTATTCTTTAAAATTCACAATACCAAATATGTTTAACATGAATCTCAATAATTAAATTTCCAAATCTTATTTGTTGTATGTTTGTACTATATTTCTGAACTCATTTTAGTTGCAAACTTCAGTAAGACTTTTAGGATACCCTTTATTTTTCATCCAATTTTAATTTTAAAATTAATTACTTACTATTCTCTTAATTACTAAATTAACACTTTAATAGTAATTCTTTCTTTTTTTAGAATTACTATTAAAGTGTTAATTTAGTAATTAAGAGTATAGTTTCAGTACTATTTTCCACTATTTCTTCTTTAAGGTATTCTTAAAACAGGAATTATTTATACCATGTTTTCTCTAAGAAATGTCTAGTTATGAATTCCAAAGTTGCTTGAATTTTTGTTACAAAACCGATTAAAAAGGGTACAGACTCGCTGCATATCTATAAATCAAGCAATCGGTTAAACTATAACAATTTTTATTTATAAAGTGATTTCTACTTTTCAAATTATTTTAGATCTGCTATTTAATTTCATCAACTTGGTAGAGAAATATATAGGAAGATAAAAATTATTTTTCCAGGGAAATGTTATCATTAGTTATATTTTAAATCCTTTCATATCAACTCCATTTCTTTTAAACCTAGAAATAGAAAACTTACTAAAATGAAAGCATGTTTAAATACTCTAACATTCTTCAAATGTCAAATACACTTATTCTCTTGAGACTTATGAAACTTAAGAAAATTTTTGGAAAGAAATAGCACCTTCAATCTACCTTCTGATATTCATTTTATGCTAGTTTTTAACTAATCTTTATCTTTAATAAGTAAAATAACTTGCTGTCATCTGAATATATCTCATACTCTCCTGTAATCTGTGCTTGGTTTGTATACCATATCCATATTAAGAATGGCATATCTACTGCCTCTATCTGCTAAAAACCTCTGCCTAATTCAACGAATGCCATATTTTCTTTTTTCTTTTTTTAAAAAAAATATTTTCCATGGTCACATGATTCATGTTTTGTCCCTCATCTACTCTCTCCCTGCCTTGAGCTGGCAAGAAATTCCACTGGGTTATACACATGTTATCACTTGATACCTATTTACATATTATTTATTTTTATAATAAAGTAATATTTTAAAACCCAAACCTCAGATGATATACCTATATAAAGATGTGATAAATCATATATTTTCTTCTGGGCATGCAAAGCATTCTTTCTCATAAGTTCCTTGAGATTGTCCTGGAACATTGCACTGCTACTACTAACAAAGTCTAGTACATTTGATCTTTCCACAATGTTTCACTTTCTGCGTATAATGTTCTCTTGGTTCTGCTCATTTCACTCCACATCAGTTCATGGAGGTCTTTCCATTTCATTTAGAAATCAAGCACTTGGTCATTTCTTATAAAACAATAGTATTCGATCACCGTCATATACCACAAATTGTTCAGCCATTCCCCAATCGAGAGACACTCTCTCATTTTCCAACTTTCTGCCATTACAAAGAATGTGGCTACAAATACTTTTGTACAACCCAATGAATGCCATACTTCCAATTACAATTTCCAGAAGTAATTTATATTTCATACATCATTATACACTGCATATTACATCTCAAAATACAATTTTCTTGTTATTGTAGTTATGCCTGTGTTTCATCATTCTTATTATTTTAACAGTATCTTGACCAATTGTGGCATATGGTTGTGATGGAATACTACTGCAATTTAAGAATTATGAATAGGTTAATTTTGGAAAAATATGAAAAGACATTCAGGAAATTGTGAAGAGCATAACAAACAGAACCAAGAGAATATTATATACAGCAACAGAAATAAAGTTTGAAGAATGGCTTCTGTATGCTCACCTTCAGAGAAGACCTTAGAAATGGCAGACATACTTCTATATATACATATATCTTTTTGCCAAATAATGACTTCTTTCATGGGGCTGAGGAGGCAAAGAGAGTTAATTGCATATTTAAGTGAAATAATTAAATTAAAATAGCTCTACTAGAGAACATCAAATTTATCTTTTACTTTTAGTATCTATAAGAGCTCTAGATATTTATTTTGATGTACTGATATATAATTCCATTTCTCCAGGGTCTCATTCATTTTGTAATTTAAAAAAATCATATATTTTCCCCATTTCTTATGGCCCAATAGTATTCCATTAAAATCATACACCACCTGTTCAACCTTTCTCCAATTTATAGTCATCTTTTCAGTTTTCAGTTCTTCGTCACCACAAAAAGAGTTGTCACAAATATTTTTGCATAAGTAGTGTCTTTTCTCCTATCTTTTATCTCATAGAGTTACAGACCCAGTAGTGTTATTGCTGTGTCAAAGGGTATGCACACCTTAAAGGCCCTTTAGGCATGGCTCTTTCCTCTGAAGAACTCATTTTGAAGTGTTATTTTAGCTGTTGTTTGGAAGTGAGTTTGGACAAACTCAGGGCATTGCTTCCTCTCCTCACCTAATCTCCTCAATGTCAAAGTTTCTATTATGATTCTTAACCACTATAAAATAGAACACATTTCTTAGCAAGTTGCCTCATACAAAGCAAAGAGAACTGATCAATGGGAGCCAGTTTGGTGCATCATTTGTCTGTGTCCCTCATCACAAAGGATACTTTCAACATGCTGACTTTCCTTGTGAGAAATGAAACATGTTTGATTGGAAAAAATATTGCCTTTGTAATCCAAGAAGCAGGGTTCAGATATTGCCCTCATTAATACCTTTGGACCCTGGTCAATTTTCTAGGTTATAGATTTGTCATCTATATATTTGGCCTCTGATTAAATGACCTCTAAGCTTGCTACTATTTCTAGATTTATGATCTTATCTAGTAATTCCTCTAACTTTGAAAGATTCTTTAAGGATGCATATTTCTTTACCAAGTCAAAGCTTTTTAATAATCAACTACGCAGAAGTGCAATGAGAACTTATTTTATCTCAGCATTTTCATTCAAATATGAATCAGTAACAATGAGGTGCACAGTTGAATATCACCTTTGAAATACTGCTAATTCCCTATTACTACACTCACCAAGGATATCCATGAATAGTGTGCAGGTGACCCTCATGAATTTTTTTGTATATATAGAGAAATAGGCATATAAGTGAGTAATAATGCATTATCATTGGGATTATTAACAAGACTTTCTTAGGAACCTTTATGATTCTTATAAATATTGCTCTAATTAAAATCCATAGTTTTTTCACAAAGCATATATAAGGACATTCTTTGCCTCAGTTAGCATTTTGATGGTTCTAATTTAATAATCAACTTATCCATTGTTTCTCATTCATAATATGTAACTTATCTACATGGTTGAAATTTCATCTTTTTGATGTCTTTTATGTAATTTATTCCATGTAATTTACTGCTGAAGATATGCTAGAATCTGCTGCCATCTATTCTTTTAATCACGAACCATTTAGTTTATTCCATGATGTTATTCCAAACTTTGAAAATATATGCTATCTAGAAATACTATTTCCAGAAGAATATTGGTGTGAAGAGAAAGGTTTTTATAACAAACAGACATTTGGGATCATGGAAATCACTTTCCAAATTCACAAATATAATCAAATTTTTTCTACTCTTCCTCAACTTCTGGACTAACTAATTGCTCATTATGTTTTCCTATCTATTATACACTTACTGATAATTCAGCCCATTCATTATCTATCACACTACATGTTGTAGTATAGGCAATATCTGTTTTCTTTCTCCATTGTGGATGCTTCAGTTTATTTTACAATAATTATTGATTTCATTGAAGAAAATGTCAAGTTTTTTAAGGTTCTATTCAATCAATAGGATATCATGTTTGGGAAAAAAAGAATATTTAGAATTTTTTATTGCACTCCATATAATAAAACTAGAATAATACAGAGAAGTACTTTAAGGAAATTATTTCCCTTTTCCTGCATTATTTGAAAATTTTATCCCTGTAATTATATTTGTTATAAAACATTTTACCTTATTACTGATATGGACACTGTTGGTGGAGTTATGAATTAATTCAACCATTCTGGAGGGCAATTTGGAATTATGCCCAAAGGGCTTTAATAGAACACTTGCCATTTGATCCAGCCATACTATTGCTGGATTTGTATCCCAAAAAGATAATAAGAAAAAAATACTTATACAAAAATATTTGTAGCCATGCTCTTTGTGGTGGCAAAAAATTTGGAAAATGAGGGAGTGTCCATCTATTAAGGAATGGCTGAACAATTTATGGTATATGATGGTTATGGTATACTATTGTGCTGAAAGGACTGATGAACTGGAGGAATTCCATGTGAACTGGAATGACCTCAAGGAATTGGTGCAGAGTTTATGAGCAGAACCAGGAGAACATTTTACACAGAGATTGATACATTGTGGCACATTCAAATATAATAGACTTTTCTACTAGCAGCCAGGCAATGATCCAGGACAATTTTGAGGGACTTATGAGAAAGAGAAAGAATGCTATCCATATCCAGAGAAAGAACTGTGGGAACAGAAACACAGAAAAAAGAATATGGTCGATTATGTGGTTTGATGGAGATATAATTGGAGTTTTGATGTTAAAAGATCACTCTATAGGCAGGCAATTGGGTAGCTCAGTGTATTAAGAACCAGGGCTAGAGACAGGAGGTCCTAGGTTCAAATTTGACCTCAGACACTTCTCAGCTGTGTGACCCTGGGCAAGTCACTTAATCCCCATTGTCTTACCACTCTTCTGACTTGGAGCCAATATACAGTATTGTATTGTAAGGGTTTGAAAGGTAAGGGTTTAAAAAAAAGATCACTCTACTGCAAATATGAATAACACTGAAACAGATTTTGAACAATGATACATGCATGACCCAGTGAAATTGCTTCTCAGTTCTGGGAGGGGAGACAGAAAAGGGGTTGGAAAAATCATGAATCATGTAACCATGAAAAAATACTCTAAATAAAATTTTAAAAAGTAATATTGGTATGGAGAATGACTTTTTTGAGGCTAGCTTTCAAACTTAGTTTTGTTTTGTGGAATCAATTGTGTGGCATTATTTGAGGACCAATTAAAAATAGCTATTAACCCATTTTCTCTAAAATTCTGGGAGTTAGCTACTTAACAATAATAAAGAAAGTTGCTATGGGAAACCCTCTTTAAAAACCTGCTTCATCCATTTTATGTTTCATAAAACAATCTTAAACTTATAGGTATTTTTAATGGAAACTTTTGTTTTAAAGAGATGAGGAATTAGACATTTGGATATTATGTCTTTTCTTTTCCTCTACTTTTTATGGTGCTATCCATGATTTTTTTCCACTTGTATAATTTTCTAAAAATGTAAACTGATCAGATAGCATTTTAGAGCTTTTATGTTCTAGATTATCACACTATTTAATTTATTTCCATTCACATATTCTGCATTTGAATCAACCTGGAACCAATAGCTGTTCCTGGAAATTGACATGCTATTTTCTTCCTAAATATTTTTTCATGTTACACCCCAAATATCCAGTGTTCTGCCACTTCACCTCTTCTTTTAGAATCTGAAGTTTCCTTCATCTGAGCCCAGTTTAAATAAAAATTTTTACATCAAACTTTTCTTGTCCTCCTAAAAATTATAATGTTTGTGTGTATTTTTATACATATTGTAATGGCATGCAAAGGCAGCCATGATGGGGTCAGTTTGATTGCCAGTTACCACCAAGAAATTCAGAATGCACAGAGCTTGGCATGAGACTGGCAAATTCCAGGACAGTTGAGAATCCCCTATATAAAGGACACACCTAAGCACTTCTTTCTCTCATTCCTGAGAATTTGAATAGAGGAAGGATCTAGGACAGATAGGGCTTCAGAGCTACTTGCTTATTCAAATCACCAACCAACACCAATATCAGGGCTATCCAGCCAGTCTCATCACTCTCAATCTGTATTATCTATAATAAGAAGATCAACATTCAGTGTACACCTACAAGTTAAAACTTGACTCAGGGCAGGGCCCTCAAGGCCTTGTTTGGCTGCCAGCAACCAAAGATCTGATCCATAGCCAGCAACCTGAAGATTCAAGAATCGAACATTAATCCAAGGTTAACTTAGGGCTACTACTTCCCACTCTCCAACATTTGCCTATTTACCTTTCCCTAATCTCTTTACCAATAAATTGCCATTTAAAAAGTCAGAGGTATTATCTGTCATCATTTAAGGTTCCAGAGAGATAGGCTTTACTTTGCTGAAATTAAGAGCAGCTAAAGAAGGAATCAAATCCTTAGTCAGAACATCTCAACAGTATATCAGACCTTAGCACTCAAGGTCCTGAAAGACCAGCTTAATTAAGAAGCAACCAAGCTGTGGAATTTCAGTTGGGTTAGGATTTGGCTGTCTCCATGATCAGTTGACTTCATACTGCTAATCCTTGTTCAAATTGTTACTGGGCCTAAGGCTTATATCACCAGATTCTACACTTTGAGTTTGCTGAAGTTAAGTAGTATTTGAGGGTTGCCTTTTGGGATCTTATTTTAAATAAGTGATCCCTCTAGGGTTAATTCATTTACCTGCTACTTCCTTAGCCTCAGTGCCCCTTTATACTCATAACAATATACATATAACTTAGATGATTGCAGATGATCCATACAAATAAAATTGGGGTAATTCACTGAATTCTCAAATTTAAACTAGCTCTGCCTGGTTTATATAAGTTCCATGAGGATTAACCAAATCCCTCAATTAATACTAACATAAGAATCCCAAATTTAATTGAAATGTCTTTTTGGAATGAAGAAATCTAATATTTATTTAAAGAGAATATATACCTCTGATTGATTATTTCAATTGAGATGTCACCTGATAAATATTTTGAGATGTGGAAAAGTAAAATGAAATAATCACAGAAGGATTTGAATTCACTTATCCTGAATTCAAATGAATGTTTCTCTCCTCCTTTATACCATATCTCATATATGAGGAATCTTTACTTTATATACATTCTGCTTCTTTAATATATAGATTCAAGCAATATGTTCTCAAAATACTTAGTATTCTCCCAAATGACCACCATCACATAGAAGTTGTCAAATGTCAAGAGTTATGTTGTAGAGGCAATTCAGTGACACAGGAGATTGAGAACCAGAAAGATTTAAGGTCCTGGATGGATTATAATCTAGTCTCAGACAATTCTTAGCGGTGTGGTCCTGGGCAAGTCACTTAACCCTCACTGTCTTGCCCTCACTGCTCTTCTGCATCAAAACCAATTAATAATATTGATTATAAGAAAGAAGGAAAAAATTTTAAGGGCATGTATTATTGGCTTAGTTCTAAAGCCAGCATCCTCTTAAAACAATTTTAATGTACAGACAAAATGAAACATTTGTGATACATTAAACAAAGGAAGTTTATGTTGTTCAAACACAGCAAGAATGTATAGGAAATGTACTTCAGTTGTTAGCTCCTCTGTACTTGACCTCTCTCCCACCTCAGCTCCAAATGGAAACTCAAGTGGTCTAGATATGATGACTCATGTGGTTTTATGCAAACACAAAATAAGCCTCCACTACACACAGCTCAGACATTTTTTGTCCCAAGAACAGAAAACTAAGTGGGAAAAACTGAGACCAATCAGGTTGTATGGGCTCTTAGGATTGCTGTGTCAAGAAAATGCTAGTCATATAAAAAGCATGTTTTCATATCACTTAGAATTTAGGAATTTTTTTCAACTATTGCATAATAATTCCATCATAAAATCAATAGTGTGTATTGGTTCCAAGGCATAAAATAAGTAAGAGCTAGAAAATTTGCCCTGGATAACACAGCTATTTTAACATGGAAAATGGCCTGTGTGTGTGGGAGGAGTGAGTCCTGCAGGTTTCTAGTTTCAGGCTAACTCTTCAGCTTCCCAAACATCTCTGTTAAGATCAACATAAAACTATTAAGTATATGAGGCCATATTTTAAACCAGGACCATCTGTCTCTAGGCATGGCACTCAATCTACTGAGTCATCTAACTGTCTCCTAATTCAGAAATTCTTAAAAAAATAGAATCCAGGAACTTATTTTTACAAATACTCTTATAATCACAATTCAATACAATTATTTTCTTCTATAATCCTATACATTTTATTTTATTTATGTAAAAAGATTATTCAGAGAAGAGACCCATAGCCTTCATCAAATTGACAAAAGATATCAAGACAAGAAAATCAGTAAGGACCAGTTTAAAAAATCATGTAAAAAATAGAATCTTTAAATGCTTTCCTTTTTAAGAAAAAAGATTGGGTTGTGAGCTATGATAATATTCATGCTATCCTTTTATTTATCCTTTTATAAATAACTTCAAGACAAGGTATCAAATGTCTCATAAAGCTATGGAAGCTTTCTATTTGTTTGGAGTTTTAATTTATTTTCACTTTCTTTTTCTTTTTCTGCCTTTGGGTATATAATGAGAAATTTCATCTGCCTTTATGAAGAATTTAATTACAGACCATTTTCCTGATTCCTTTATTATTTAGAATGTTAATATAGGTGTAGTTCAGTTTCTCACCCAGAATGATGATTATTCTTGATCGGAAAATAAGTATGAATTAGGAATTGTTGTATATCTTCTAATATCCTTTGATTCTGTTTCTTCTGTTCTTCCTCCATCACTGTGGAAATTGATTAAAATTGTGTGCAATTTTATATGTTGTCATAAATATGCATATATAAAATATGTATATAAGTCAAGATCCCCTTTTTTGAGGTATACTTAGCGAGGCTAAAAGGTTATTTGAAGTGCCACATTTCAGTAGGTACCAATAAACATATATTTGGTTCCTTCCTGGTATATAAGAAGTGTCTAAAATCCTGGCATTGGTAGCATAGACTTTGAAATCTCAGAAACATCTCCAAACTATGATAAGAAATGAAATTATGACTATTGTGGAGCTCTCTCATGTGATAAGAATTTAATAAATGTTAAATGAACACATGAATTAATGGATTAAGCATTCTGAAGATTATGTCTATTTTTCCCTTTGTTATTACTCACACCAATAAGTTACATTCCCAGAAGAAAGAAAAACCATTTAAAATTGAAATTCATTTACCAAGTACTCTCAGGCTTGTTTTTAGATCCAAAGATGGTTAACTGAAGTTTAATTTACAGTCACAGTTATCAAGGACCAAGGTCATTAAAGCTGATCTTAGATATTTCTTCATTAATTTTGGAGCCAGACTGGCCTCTGAAATCATAAGTCAAGTATCACTGTCATCAATAAATGCATGCCTTTAAAGTATTTTCTGGAAATGGAAGATAACAAAATGGGGAGAGGCCATATATTGCAATGAAGTTAAATGTTAAAATTCTAAGAAATCTCTTAAATGGTTGATTAGGATTGATATTTTTTAAATGTTCAATTTTTCCTTAAGTGAAACTGAACTAACAGAAAAATGTCCTTGATTTCACTCCCTGCCATGGTTTATTCTCACCATTTTTGAAGAATGAAGGCATATGATCAATAATGTTCTAGTTGTAGCAAATTAGTTCCAAGTTCTATGCTTGAATATTTTGGAGCATGAATCTTTTGATTCTATATGTATGACCAGATGGAGTTAAAGAATGATACAGAAAATGTAACAGTGATCATCCTTATTATCTAAACTTTACTCCAAAATCTTCCTTCTTCTGACCTTCGTTCTTTCCCATTACAATGTATTTGTCATATTCTACCATTTCTTAAGTACTCTCTTGCTGATCAGATTGTTCATATGCATATTATGAGAAATTAATTTTTCCAGAAAATTAATAGGTATAATTGACATGTTTTATAGTACTTACAGAGATATATACAAATACATAGAGACATACATGTAAGCACATATATTCTCTCAGTAATTTAGAGGTGTTTTTTATTTCACCTTCCTCTTCCTATGTTTCCAATTCATTTTTATCTCCAGAGGACTAATATTTGACTTTGAATTTGAAAATCACAATGCTGCATCAAAGACTAGAATGGGGAAAAACCATAAGTTTACAAGGTTCAGGAAATTTGTAGTGTTGCATATAATCAGTAGAGATTCAAAATAAAGCTAGTTGAGAAAGAAAATAAATCAATTTTAATATGACCAGGAGACTTGAAAAAGTTGTAGATTCCCACTCTATGATTGTTGGTAAGAGTGAATTTGTCTTACTTTGCTGAGTCTTTTGCATCAAAGAAAAGACCGAAATAAAATAAGGGATACTAATGATATCCCTCCCCCACCAAAACAGAAAACAACAACTACAACAGTAGCCTTCTGTTTTATTCTCTTATTTCTCAAATACTATTAGGAATTCATTTTGAGGAAGGAGTTCTTTTTGTTTCCTCATTTCCAATGCAAATATTATTGGTATAGACAACCTACATTTATTCACATATTTATTCAGTGTTTTGTCAGAATCATGGGCATGAAGCAAAAAATTTTACTCCTTCAAAAGGAAGGGTACATAAATTCTATGGTGACTGTAATAAAAGTTGGCTGCTAATTTTTCTTGGTGTCAAAACTGGTTGACTGAGGACTGTATGAAGGAATAGATTCCCTGTACAAATTCTCTGAAGTTCTTCCAGTTAGCCTGCTAATATAAACTTTTCTTCATACATAAGCTTTGAGTAACTCATCTTAACTTCCATAAGGTTCATTGCTTATATTTCTAAAATGAGGGATTTGAATTAAAATATATCTAATGTCACCTTAAGTACTAATATTCCTTGAGTTTGTAAGTAATGATTTTAATACATGTTTCTGTAATTGAATTAATGGATTGATAATTATTTTTAGAAATTTATCTCACTTCTCTTTACATTTTTCATTCTAACTCCTGTCCTCCTAGTGCAGACCCTTTTAGTCTTCTGCCTGATTTGAAGCAATAGTTTCTTAATAACCCCCCCTCATAGACCTGATCTTGACTTCAAAACAACCCTTCTGCTGCTTTTGCGGCTTTTTCCTTTTGAAACATTCTTCAGCCTCTAAAGTTTCCTTGTCCTACAACACTGAATCACTCTTTAGCCTTCTCAGCCTATAGTAACCCTCTGGAAAACTTTCCAAATTTGTGCATTAGTAATTTGCTTTTTTTATTTGACCTCCATTTTGTGGATGGATATTAGAGAGAATTTTTTTCTTCTTCTAGCCCTGTTTCTGATTTACCTATTTCAAAACCATGCAGCTCTGCCAGGTACCTTCATTTCTATCTGTCTTGGTCAACCCTTTCACTTTTAAAGTATCTTTTTGGTATTGATATTCTTTATTAGAGGTCAAGGACTATCAATTTGTTTGCATATGAATTCCTTCTAGTGCTTTGTACTATATGTGATATTTGTATTCCTAGTGTTTGTAACATAGAAAAGTTTAAATAAATGTTTATTTCCATTCTTATTTCCCTAATAGTAGGTTAGCCAGGCTCTCTTTGCTCTCCAAGGTATACTCTCTATTTCTTCTAGAATAATGCTTACTAATATGCTCTTCTTAGACATCACATTTAAGAACCTCTACAATTTGATTCAATATAATCCAATGAAAATTAACTAGTTACTATTCCTGGAAGATATTCCCATCTTTACTGATTTTAACTTTTCTCATGTCATCCCTTTTGCTAACCAAAAAACACATGCTTTTCATTTCAAACCTCTACCTCCTCTTTATCCATCTTTAAAGTGTCAATTCAGTGTCTCCTAGAATTGGCCTATTCCTCATTTTTCTTGCCCTACTTAACTACTCAGACTAACCTTTGTTCCTCTAATATCTAAATTCTTAGCCCTTGGCACTTTTATATGCATTCATCACATCTTCATTAACATTGCATTTTCTTATGTATTCCCTTACGGTTGTTCAGTCATTCAGTCATATATGATTATTAGTGACCATATGGATCGAATCATGCTAGTATTTTCCATAGGGTTTTCAGGGCAAAGATATTGTAATGGTTTGCTATTTCCTACTCCAATGGATTAAGACAAAGAGAAGGTAAGTGACATCCCTAGGCTTATACAACTAGTAAGAGCCAGAGACTGGATTTCAAATTAGATCTTTCTAACTCCATGATCATTGATCTCTATTTATTGAGCCACCTAACTGCCTCCAAATGTCTTATTCCCCACTTCTAAATTTTTAGTTTCTAATCTTAAGAGATCATGTCTAATTTATCTTTGTAGGAGCCTCATTACCTTGCCCATTAAAGTGACTTAAATGGTTATTGGAAGAAATAACTGATGAGTAGCTTAGGGAAAATTGCACTGGCTTTGGAAATAGAAGTTAAAGTAAACATAGATTATGGCTGCTGAAATCAAAGACCTCGAAGTCAATAGAGGAAGACCACCATTGTAAGTACTTTAAACTTTGATTAATTCAGAATTCAGAATGGTTTTATGAATGGTATTACAATCTATTAAATTTCATTTGAAGACTATAATCAGCTCATGATTTGGACTCCTAATTGGCTGTAATTTTAGACTATTAAATCAATGTAACTTTAAGAAATTTCTTAGAGCACAACGTGTAACTTAATTTAGTGTTAGCCTTACCTGAAATGTGGGAAGCTTTTAATAGGAACTTTCACATAAATTTCTAATTGTATACAAGCCTATTAATGTGTGAGAAATTCCTCATTAATATAAATAAATTCAATATTTTATCATTTTATTTCATGTTGGTTATTTCTCTACCCTTCAGAAAATAAAAATAAAACAAATGAAGAAAAAAATATAATCTACCTACTTAAAAAGGAGATTTGAACTCTTACATGAGGCAAGCAAACAAGATAAGAGGTTCATATGGGCAAAACTATAACTTCCACAGAAAGTGAAAAGAAACAAAAATTCATGTTTTCCCCACATTCTTTTTAATATGTCCACTGCATTTAGATTATGTGAAATTGGTTTCTTTTATAACCGAGTCTGTATCATAAGTCTAATCTTCCCAACAGGTTTGCGGATAAAAATTCCAATTTCTGCTATTCAAATCTGTGAGATTCATATTGCAGAGAGGGTTTCCAGCTGCAAAGAGTGTTTCAAGCTACAGCTCAGAATTGCAGAGGGCCCCCCGGGAACTCTGAGAGAGGGAACCGTTAAGGCAGTTAAGGTGGTTGGAGTCCTGGGTTGAGGGTAGGCAGGATGCACTCTGCTTGCTGGGTCTTGGGTCCTGGGTTGTTCTTGGGGCTTGAGGCTTGAATCTGAGCAAAGCCATTTTAGTTCCTAGATGCCAACCTGCTTTACCTTGCCTTGACATTTAACTACATCACAGTTTACCTCTGTTTAGTTATTTATATAAAGAAGAAGAATATTTATAGGGATAGAGAGCAGATTCACTATTCAAGTTACCTTTCCCCTTTGGAGGGAGGGACTTCTTGGACATAACAGTTTGAGGGCTTCCCAGACCTTGTCAATACTTATTCCATCTCCCTTCCTTCCCATCCCCACATATCATTAAACCTTTAAACAACTGGGAGCAGAAGGAATCATTAAACTAAACACAAATAAAGAGAGAGAGAGAGAGAGAGAGAGAGAGAGAGAGAGAGAGAGAGAGAGAGAAAGAGAGAGAGAGAGAGCATTAATTCCTTTGAAATTCAAGTAAGGTAACTAAATATTAAAAAGAGGCTAAAGGAATTAAAGAACAGGTTTATACTTTTTTAAACCTATCTCAAATAGAAAGGTACCATTTCTCTTCATCAAAAAAATCTCTTGAATGTACTCATGAATGATTTTTTGTTGATTTTTTTTCCCAGTTGTTTGATCCATCAACCTTCTTTCTCATCATTCTTCAATCTGTTCATTTGTATTCAGTGCTTTTCTGCTATCTCCACATACATTTCCCCCAATCTTTAAAAGAAAAATAAAAAGCTTTCATTTTCATGATCTATCCATTCCTTTTATCTCATCCTATTCTCCTATGCATGGTTAAATTCCTTAATAAAAATATTCTACAATACTGGCCTCCACTTCCTTTTCTCTGACTCCTTTCAAAACTCTTCAGTCTGGATTTTGATCACATTATTTAACTGAAACATCAAAGTTAGCAATTATTTATTAATTGTCAGATAACATGGCTTTTTCTCAATCCTCATCCTTCTTGCCCTCTCTGTAATCACGGACACCTCCAACCACCTTAATAATCTCTTCTTTCTAGGTTTTTGTGGCAATTTTTTTTTGTCCACCTCTCTGTTCAACAACTTCTGATACTTCTATGCTGGATTTTCATCCAGGTTTTACATGCTAACTCTGGCTTACTTAAAGGTTTTCTTCTGAAATCTCTTTGCTTTGCCTTCAATACTATTTTGCTTAGGAATCTCATCAACACCCATTGATTCAATAGCTATTTTTATACTTATTTCGTCATAGTTCTGTTTATCCAACCCTATTTTCCCTCTGAACTCTAGTTTCATATCACCAGTTCGCTATTGAATATGTCTAAATAAATTATCTGTAGATATTTTATGCATAATTTGAGAAAAGGATTAATGAAAGTTTAGCTATTAAAAACTTAAGAAATGTGTATACTGCTAACTTGCAAGAAAACCCAATATTTGAAAAGTTTATTATTTCAAAATTTAACTATAAATCTATTTATTATTAAGTTTCAACATAACCAATCTTTCATGTTATACATCACTTTCATCAATTTTCAGACTTTGTAAAGCTTTCATCAGTTGTTGAATTATCAAAGAAATTAAGAAACACAGACAGCTCATCTATATTTAGTTTTATAAAAACTCAGCTCAGAGCAAAACATATGTCATGTGCTGCTCTATTGCTTCAACTGATGTAAATATATTACACTGAATATAATTTTCTAGGGAAAACCTCTCCAACATACCTGTGTATGTACCTCTTGCCTGACTCTATAATAGAAACATTCAAAATTGAAGGGAGAGTAAGCCCATTATAACTTAGGAAGCATTTCAAGCTGATGAAGTCACAAATGAACTTGATAATTTTAGTATATTAGTACATGGCTACAAAACATAGAACACTGTAAACTCTGAGGTAATAAAATTTCATGTGACAAGAAATAGAATATTAAAACATGTGAAAATGCATATTACTAGTTATTACTTGTGTTCAAGAATTGACATAGAAATCTTTACAAATATGTACAATTATGAAAGGAAGAGAGGCAGCCATTGGGAAAGGAGAGGATAAGAGGGAGACAGCCATAATAATAAGTGTATTAAATAGCTTTAAATACTGCCTGAAAGCAGTACATTGTGGTAATTCATTATTAGTCTTTTATATTCATTTCTCTATAATTTAATTAACATTTTATTTAAATATTCAGCTACTATGTTTTTTGCATATATGCAAAATATCATATCCAATATATCATATACTGATGTTGGTTCATTAATTGTGGTACATTTAACCATAGTGAAATTGCCCTACTTTTTCTGTTTACAAAATCTATCCTTACAACATATCTTTAGATTCCATTTTCTAATGTATTTTTTTTTCTGGTTGTTCAGTCATGTCTAACTTTTCATGAGGCTGTGAGCCACAGCACAACAATAATTTCCATTGGTATATAAATATGCTGGTGTGGTTTTCCATTTCCTTCTTCAGTGTATGAAGACAGATAATTTTAGTGATTTGTCCAGTGTTACACACTATTATGTGTTTGAAGCCACTGAAGTTGGGTCTTCCTGACTCCTGCCAAGGCCATTAGACCACCACTCTGCCTCCAAAACAATACTGTTAGATGCTATATAATGGGTTGTCTTCATGTGCATGTCTTATACAAAATATGAGATCCTCATTTATCCTTACAAGTGGAGTGCTATTCTTTCCTTTAATACAACACAATATTCTCCTATTTATCTCATTTTCTTCTCATACAATGATTAACAAAACATAGTGAAAGAACCCCTAATTCCTTCATCTGCTTAATTTTCCCTGATTTTAATACATTAGAACTTTATGAAGATCTTTATTTCTTTCTATTAACTTTAAAATTTCCTTTTTACTTAATACTTTTCACAAGGCTCTTTTCTATTCGCATTTTTTCGTCAGAAATTCTTGGAAAACTTCTATTTAATAAAACATCAATTATATATTGACTATTGTTCCACAATACGTTAATTTTTTGTTTTGATCTATTGGCCCTAAAAAAGAACAACAACAAAACTCCACAACATTAAAAATGTCAACATGCTGGTCAGAAATTACATGACTGATTACCAAAGTATGACGTATTTCCCAAATCAGCTACATGTATAGAGTCAGATCATTAACTTACTTGATCAAAGATCAAAATACATATAAACAAGAGCATAAAATAAACCTAGAATGTATTTAATGAAAAAACAGAAAATTAAAAGGGCTTCTATTTGACAAGCTCATGGTAAAGAAGTGGATAAAAAGACATGGACTATTACCATATCATATGTAATTTTAAGAAATATAAATAATTTTAATTAAAAGTCCACAAATTCTCATAAAGCAATTTATCCAGCAAAAATTATATCTCTGGCAAGAAAAGGGTTAGATGCTTAAGATAATATATTCTAAAATGAACATAAGCCTGAAAAAAGTCACAAAATACTGTTATAGGATATGAGCAATGCTCTCTTATAATGTAAAACACAAAGAAGTGGTAGAGGGGGAAATGAATTTTCAGCAACCTTGCTGTGAAAATGAGTTAACACTTAATCATCCCAAAATTATTTAAAGATACAGATAGGACTCTGACTTGAGCTATCAATTTTATAAACATGAGTCAGTTATCAAAAGTCAGGGACAGTGGTTATGAATAACTTAGTATAGATGGATTAGAATAGGAGACTTCTATAGGACAGATGAAAACTAACATAAAAACAAATTAAATAATAAACTTTACTGGATCTGTAGTGCCATTTTCATTTATAAAGGACAACACATTAAATGACTTCCAACTGATTTGATAGAATTCCTTAAACTCCTCAAATGCCTTTGTTATCACCAAGGATTAACTTGGATAATGAAGAGAATAGGACCTAATGATTCCTAGGCTACCATGACACCTGAAATATCAAACAGAGAAATGGGTAATTATCTTGGTCATTAAAGCCTAAAAAAAAAATTTTTGCTTGTATCAAATGCATTAGCAAGATTGGGAATACAGTAGAAGGGCTTGGTCTGAATTATCTTTTTGTTCATCTTAATTGTTAATAACATATTTAATATATTAAAATGTAGATCTTTTTTCAAGAAATATAGTATAGAATTGTATTGCAACTTGTGTTTAAATTTTGATATAAAAATAAATGGTATGACATGTTAATCATCTCACTTATTTTTTTGACCTTCACCATAAAAGTAACGTAATTTAAGAGTATTAGAAAAACTAACATAAAAGTGAACATAAAACGTTACCTTTGCAACTTAGACCTTATTTGAAATTCAAAGCACATGGGTGGAAAATTAAGTTATGAAAAGATTGAGAACAAAAGTGTAATGTAGAAATATAATAAAAATTGAAATGAAATAAATTCATAGGATATAGTATAAAATCATTTTAAACATAAATCAGAATCAGAAATAGTGATTTTCCTAGACTGTATTTCCCATTATATTCTTTTCATGTCCATAATAAATTAAGATTCTTCACTTCATTCCAATTTAACCTATTGTTTTTTCCTTCTCTAGCAAACTGTTCTCAATTAAGGATCTGAAAACTTATGCAATTTTCCTTACCTACACTCCCTTTTAATGCCATTCTTCAAGTTTTTGTTGAGTGATCTGTACATGTCTCACAAAAAAGAAATGAAAAGTATATAATTTACCTTAAAATGAATAATGTAATGATGGAGAAAAAGCACATGAAACATTAGGGGATATAAAGTGTTAGATTATATGATGTAGCACTTAAACTATTCTATTCAACTAGGAACAATAAGAAAAGACTTGAATTCTAGTTTTGATACTACCACTTATTTCACAGGTAATCTTGGCAAAATAATAATTGCTCTTTACCTCATTAGATCATTAGTATAATGAGAAGAATGAAACGGATGATTCTCTGTTTCCATGAAGCTCCAAGATTTTGTAACTGAATATAAGAAGAATACAGAAAAAAAGAGTGAACTATGCTAGTTGATCCAATCAGGAAAGTGTTCATAGTGAATGTGGTTCAATTAAATAACTCCAACTAGTATAAACTATTGTAATCATCATTGAATATGGTCTAGTAAACTTTTTTTAAAGAGTCTCTCTCTCAAGCAGTTTGCAATCTAATAGTGTAGATAATCTTTATATTCCAAGATCAATCTGTTATGGTAGTGAAGATGGCACTTCCTCCAATAATATGTATTACAGTTGTTGTATCACTTTTTTGCCCTGTACAATTACTATACATGACTTTCTGAAAGTCCTTTTTAGAGTGTTTACTGAAAATTCAGAAGAAATGTTCTTCACCAAAGTCCTTGTCACTGTCAAATGGCTCAACTGCTGAAATTACATAGGTTTAGTTTCACTTTTCTATTTGAATCCCTGCCAATTAAGACAGTCCTTTCTATACAGAGGTTTGCTGATGAATAAATAGTTGTGTCTCTAGAAAAAAAATTACACACACACACACACACACACACACACACACATATATATATATACATATATATATGTATATATATATATATGGCATGCTTTTAAGCTTAATCTGGATTATTAACACTCCTTATGTCTAAATAATAAAGTAATGCATCAAGTCCTTATTTGCAGCAACCACTAATTTCTGATGGTTAAATGGTTACAGTGAAAATTTAATTATCACCTCTTAGAAGCTGTTTTAAGTCAGCTTGAGATGAGCTAAGTTTCCAAATCTTCTGCTCCATTACTATTTTCATTCTTTCATTTACATTAAAAATGGGCCTTGGGGCAGCTGGGTAGCTCAGTGGATTGAGAATCAGACCTAGAGATGGGAGGTCCTAGGTTCAAATCCAGCCTCAGACATTTCCCAGCTGTGTGACCCTGGGCAAGTCACTTGACCCCCATTGCCCACGCTTACTACTCTTCCACCAAGGAGCCAATACACAGAAGTTAAAGGTTTAAAAAATGGGCCTTTTTAAAGGAAAAATTTTGGGATTATTTAAATCATTAAGTAGGATGAATGCCCATAGCAATCCAATATTGTATAAACCCAAAGATCCCAGCTATGCATATGAGAAAATACTATTTGACAAAAACTACTGGGAAAACTGGAAAACAATATGGTAAAAACTAGGTATAGACAAATGTCTACAACCTATACCTGTGATGTCTAACATATGGCACACATGCAAGAAATGGCAGGCATAGACTTCTCTGTGGTTGCCAAGGATACAGTGCCCTAAGGATGCAGTGTGCAGAGTTCACCAGAGTTCCTAACTAGAAAGCTAGAGGAAGGTACAGATAGGCCAATCCCCTCCCCTTATCCCCATTAGGGGTTAATAAGCAGATCTTTTCAAGACAGCATCCCTTTCAGGATAAGATTGCCACATCCCACTCAGACTACAATGATCTCTTAATCACTTGGCCTGAGTGAGACAGAAACAACATATATTTTTACAATCAGAAGCACCCAGTATCTTTACTATACAAAGTATATTGGGGATTTGGGGATGTGTCTTTTGAGTTTGTACTTTAAAAATGCTCAAAACTGTAGTCTAGTGATTTAGGAATAAGTTTTATGAAGCCTAGGCTATGATAAAAGCCTCTTCCCTGTTCTATAGCTCCCTTCCCCAGTTTCTGTCATAAGCAACCTTAGGCTTAATTTTCATTCTTCCCCTCACTTCTTAGTAACCTGTTCAATTTGCATTCAAAAGGGTGCCTGTCTGAGGGAAAATAGGTGGACTAGAAACTCTGGAAAACATAATAGTGGCATGTCAGAGTTAGCAATCAACCCCTCATCCAGATTAAAACCTGACTTCAGACCTTCACCATTTGCTAAAAAGGTTAATTTGGAGGATACTGGCTTCAGGAAGACTGGGACTTGATGGGGTAAATGTGTCAGGATGATGTCATTTAACCAGAGGGTTATATTTTCCAATAAATAAGGGATTTTCCTATAAGTTGGGGCTTTTTTATTTTTCCTAGGTTTGAGGATATCATAGTGCAACCCCTGCCTTCCCCTCTCCCCAAGCCTAACTACATCACCTGCCCCTCCAGAGCAGTGCAATTGGAGTGATTCCTCACTCCCCAGGGTAGAGTAAAGGGTTGGGGGGAACAGGGCATGCCTGCACTCAGTGAGGGGGGCACAGAATGTGATCTCTGGGGGGGGAATAGAAAGGGAACTTGGTTTGGGGGAGTAGAGCGGGGGCAGGGCCTGATACTCCATTTCTAAAAGATTCCCCATCACTGTCTTATACCAAGATAAGGACAAAATGGATATATGATTAATACATGAAATGTGATAATATAAACAAAATTGGGGAACATCAAATAATTTACCTGTCAGATATATAGAAAAGGGAAGCATTTATGATCAGTCAAGAACTAGAGAACATTTAAAGATAAAAATGAATAGTTTTGATTGTATTAAATAAAAAACTTTTTGTACAAACAAAACCAATAAAATCAATATTAGAAGGGAAACAAAAATGTGTAAAAATTTATAGCAAATTTATCTGATGAAGGTCTCTTTTCTCAAATATATGGAGAACTGAGTAAAATTTATAAGAACATGTCATTTCCCAATTGGCCAATGGTTAAAGGTTATGAATAAGCTGTTTTCAAAGGAAGAAATCAAAGTTATAAGTAATCATATGAAAAAAATTCTAAATAGCTCTTGATGAGAGAAATGTAAATTAAAACAACTCTGAGGTACCACCAAACACCTATCAGTTTGGCTCATATGACAGTAAATAAAATTTATAAGTATTGGTAAGAATATGGCTTAACTGAAACACTAATGCATTGTTTGTAGAGTTGTAAAGTTATCCAACCATTCTGCAGGACAATTTGGAACTATGCCCAAAAGGCTATAAAAACTGCATTTTTTATTCATTAATATCACTAGTAGGACTATATCATAAAGAGATAAAGAGTGTGGAGGAATGAGGACCTACTTATATAAAAATAACTATAGCAGCTATTTTGTGGGAGCAAAGAATTAGAAATTGAAGGGATGTCCATCAATTGTGGTATATAATGGTGCTATATTACTATTGTGCTATGAGAAATGATTAGCAGAATAATTTCAGAAAAAGCTGGAAAGACATGCATAAACTGATGCAGAGTGTAATAAACAGAATCAGGAGAACATTGTACAAAGAAACTGAAATATTGTATTATGATCAACTGTGAAATGCTTAACTATTTTAAGCAATGTAATGATCCAGGACAATTCTAAAGGATTAATGAAAAAGAATGCTTTCCACCTCCAGAGAAAGAACTTTTGGAATTACAATGTAGATCAAAGCATAGTATTTTTCACCTTACTGAATTTATGTTTTTATTTTTTGCTTTTGGTTTTATATGAATATTCTCTTACAGTGACTGCTATGAAAGTACATTTTGCTTGATAATACATGCATAATCAAAATCATATTATTTACCATTTCTGGGAGGGGTTAGGGAAGCAAGAAAAGGAGTCAATTTGAAACTTATAAATTCAGAAAATATACATTGAAAATTGCTATTACATGTATTTGGGAAAATAAAATATTTTAAAGTTTTTTTTTTTAAATCAATAAGTCATTTCCCAAAGATAATCCATCCTGCTCTTCTATCATGTACAACTAGATACCCAAGTTAATTATGAATCTACAGTGATTTTATAATAATTTTATCTAAATCCATGCCTATATTTTTATCTCTATCTTTAACTATACATGTGTCTGCATATGTTTCTACAACTCATTCATCTAAAACTACATCAATGCTTATATCTGTCATAATATATAAAATTGAGAATAGAAAATAATGATGTTTGATCATAAACCTCTAATCATTAAGCATTTCATTTATATGAATTTCTTTCTAGCAGTAAGTATCCAAATATGATTAAATAGTATTAATATGAATCAAACAGATTCAATATTGTTTGAGAACCTTATCCAGTCAAAATGGAGGGTCATCTCAATTGGCAGTAAAGTTGCTTGAAGATGGAGAAGAGTGGAATTGTGGAGTTTCTGAAACATTGAAGCCAGAGTACTCCAAATGTTTCTGACTTAAAATGTTCCATAGGAGAGAGGAAAAAAAAAAACACATTATGGAATGGAGCAATGACATTAACAAGGCTTATGGTTCGGAATGAACCCAGTATCGTGTTTTTTTTAACCTGTCATTACTACTTTTAGCCATAGAAAATAACATTCTTGGAAATTCAGTTTGTATCCTGTTCTACCCTTGTAGTTCCTCAAGAGAATGAGGTGACAGCTGTTAGAGATTTATTTAAATACTACTGACCTGTTATTCCATTTATACATATATATGTCTATGTGTATGTGTGTGTATGTATTTGTATATGTATATATTAGTCAAATCTGTTTCTTTAGAAGAGCCTTGAAGGCCAAACTACTAATGTCCATAAAATGATCACCTAATATTCCAAATATATTCATTCCTTGACAAACGCAAGCTAAGGGGTTCAGTTAATAGAGCACCAGACTTGTAATCATAAAAATCTAAGTTAAACTCTGTTGTCAAAATTTATGTTATGTTTAGTTTATGTAACCCTTGGTAAATCATTGTCTCAGTTTCCTCAAAGGTAAAATGGAGATATTAATAACACCTACATATCATTGTTGCTGTGATGATTGGATAACTTAATATTTGTAAAGTGCTTAGTACAATTTTTGGTACATGATCTAGTGTCTTCTCCCTCAAGATTATTTTTAATATATCCTGGATATAAGATATTAAATGTTTATACATAATTAGCATTTTGCCTCACCAATTATGTGCTATCCTTGAAAACAGAGTCTAATTTTGTATTTTTTGTACCTCCAGGGATTAGCATAAAATCTGTACATAATATATACTTATTAAGTGTTTATCAACTTCCTGACCAAGATAAGATATATTAACAATTTATGCAGAAGAGTATGAAACATGTACTTTGCCATGGTGATTAAAATTGGCTTATGTAAGAAAATTTAGCTTATGAATGAATGAATGAATGAATGAACAAGAATTAATGAAATATTATATGCAAAGAAATGCTGGGGAGTATATACAAAAAACTGGAAAGAAATCCTGTTTTCAAAGAGCTTATAGTTTAACATATGCCAGATTCTTACAGTCACAATGAATAGAGAATATTAGTATATTTATTTTTTGTACCACAACAGCAACAAAAAAAAAGCTTCTAATGTCTAAAGTCTCCAAAGTTTATATTGGCCTATCATTTATAGTGTATTAAACACATAATAATTACTCTTGATTTTCTGGTTATTATAATGTTATTTATATTATAATATTAGGTATAGATAATATTATATAATAAGACATTCAATTCTGTTACCATGTATGGAAAATCTTTTTTTTCTGAACTTTAATTTTTTTTTTATTTTTTCCAAAGATAGATATCATTAAAAGTTATATTCTTCTTCTGACATTTTGCAATTCATATATTTCCCTCCCTTTCGCCTCTCTAACTTCTCCCACAAGGCAGGCAATATGATATGGGTTTTATATAGATTATCCTATAATAAATATTTCTGTCTTGTGAGACAAGACATACATTGCTTACTGTAGAGAAAAATTAATAGAGGAAATAAAGTGAAGAATGGTATGTTTCAATCTGCAATCAAACCCTTAGGGTTGTCCGGGATCCTTCTTTTGTTTATAATATTTAAGTCAACTACAGTTGACTGCCATTGTTATTGTGTACAACATATATTGGTTCTACTCACTTCACTTCATATGAGTCTTTACAGGTTTAATGTTGTGTGTGTGTGTATAATCTTATTTGTCATTTCTTATGGCACAATAATATTCCATTGCAAGCATATCACAACTTGTTCAGCCATTCCCCAATTAATGGATATCCCTTTAGTCTCCAGTTCTAAGGCACCAAAAAAAGAGCTGTTATAAATATTTTTGTAAAGGTAGGTTCTTTTCTATTCTGTTTAATAATTGATGTACTTAAATCTAATAGTGGTATTGCTGGATCAAAGGCTATGCACAATTTGATGGTCTTTTAGTCATGGCTCTAAATTACTCTCCAGAATGATTGCATTATTCATAAACAAATGGTGTATTAGTGTCATGAATTTTCCAAATCTCCTCCAGGTGGATGTGAGTTGATATCTCAGAATTGTTTTAATTTTGACTACTCTAGTTAATAATGATTTACAGCATTTTTTCATGACTGATAGTTTTAATTTCTGGAGTTCAGAATTTTATATGCATATCCTTTGACTACTTTTTAACTGGAGAATGCTTTGTATTCTCATAAATTTAACTAAGTTCTCAATACATTTGAGAAATAAAGCCTTTATCAGAGAGACTTTTTAAAAAGATTTTCCTCCAGTTTGTTGTTTGTCTTTGAATTGTGGTTAAATTGCTTTTGTTTGTGCAGAAACATTTTAATTTAATGTAGTGAAAATTATCTATTTTACATCTCATATTACTATCCACTATATCTTAATCTAATTTCTTTCCTTATCTATAGATCTTACAGCTAAAGTATATTGTGCTCCTCTAATTTATTTATGGTATAACCCTTTAATTCTTAATTACATATCCATTTGTACTTTACATTTATATATGGCATGGAGTGCTTGTCTATGCTGTACTTCTGGTATACTGTTTTCCAGTTATCCCAACAGTTTTTGTCAAATAATGAGTTCTTCTTCCAGAATATTAGATTTTTGATTTTGTCAAATACTAGGTTTTTATTTTCACTTAGCACTGTATTTTGAGGGCCAAATCTATTCCAATTGTCTTCCACTCTATTTCTTAATTATCAGTATATTTTAATGGTTGCCACTTTAAATATAGTTGGAGGTCTAATACACTATAAGTCACCTTCCTTCAAGTTTGTTTTCATTAATTCCATTGATATTCTGTGTTTTTTCCTCTTACAGATGAATTTTGTTATTATTTTTCCAACTGAAATAATTTTTGGTCAGTTTCATTGGAATGGCACAGAATAAGTAAATTAATTTAAGAACTGTAGTTTTTGATATGTTGGCTTGTCCATTGATGAAAAATACACATTTTTTTCCAATTATTTAGTTCTGACTTTATTTGTGTGTAGTGTTTTGTAGTTGTTACCATATATAGTTCCTTGATTAGCCTTGTCAGGAAGACTCACAGGTATTTTACATTTTCTACAGTTATTTTAAATGACATTTTTCTTCTTTTCTCTTTCTGTTACACTTTATGAGTAGTGCAAAGAAACACTGATGATCTCTGAGAGCTTATTTTCTACGCATCAATTTAGCTAAAGTTTTAATTTTTTGTTAGACTTTTGTTTGATTCTCTAGGATTCTTCAGGTATACCATATATATCATATCATATGCAAAGAATGATTGTTTTATTTCCTCATTACCTTTTCTAAGCCCCTCAATTTTTCTTCACTTTTTCTTATAGATGTCATTTCTAGTATAGCATTGAATGGTCATGGTGGAAATGGGCATCCTTGTTTCATTAATGATCTTATTATTAAGGTTTCTAGTTTAATCCCATTACTTATATTTAGTGATGATTTTAGGTAGATGGTACATATCATTTTGAGAAATGCACTCTTTATTCCATTGTTCTCTTGTTTCTTTAATAGGAATGGATGTTGAATTTTGTCAAAAGCTTTTTCAACATGTATTGAAATGTTCATATAGTTTCTGTTGGGTATTTTCATTGATATGGTCACCTATGCTCATAGTTTCTCTAACATGGAAACATCCCTGAAGTCCAGGCATAAAACCTACCTGGTCATAGTCTTTATTCTCATGACATGTTACTATAATTTCCTTGCAAATATTTTGTTTAATATTTTTATATCAATATGCATTGCAGATATTGGTCTATAGTTTTCTTTTCTTCTTTTTTCCCTTCATTTTTGTGTGCTCAAATGAATTCAGCAGAGTTTGTTCCTCAACTATTTTCCTAAATATACTTTATAGCATTGAAATTAATTGTTCTTTCTATATTTTGTAGAATTCACTTGTGGATCCATCTGGCCCTGGGGTGCTTTACCTTGGAACTAGGCAGCTTAATAATAAATTTGTTAAATGACCAATTTACCACTTTAGAACAATTTTAAAATGCAGGCTAAAACAAACATCAGTGAATAGGTTTCTCATAACGCTTAAACTTGGTGACTCTCAAGCAACATTCAGATGGGATAAGGGACAGAAAAGACAAGGAGACTCCTCTTACAAATAATAACATTTCTCTTCCCTAATATCTTCTTAGATCATGCGCTTCTCTAAATATAAGTAAAGTTAAGTTAAAGTATTTCATTTAATGTAATTTTTACTTATGTCTATGTATTGATATTTATTTAGTAAAATACTACTGTATTAATACATATAATTTCTTATAAAATTTCAGTTTTATAGGTATCTGGAATGGATAAGTTCAATTTACATTATCCTTTATGGGAAAAGCTTATCTGGTTTTCTATCTGTCTCCTGAAATGAATTAATGACAAGTACAAAGATATCACTATCCTTAATATTGATAGCACTTCACTATTTGTTTTATCAATATGCAATTTCCTTCCTTATCTTTTTTTAAACATTTATTAATATTCATTTTTAACATGGTTACATGATTCATGCTCCTACTTTCCCCTTTGCCCCCCGCGCTCTCCCCACCCATGGCCGATGCACATTTCCACTAGTTTTCTCATGTGTCCTTGATCAAGACCTATTTCCGAATTGTTGGTAGTTGCATTGGTGTGGTAGTTTCGAGTCCACACCCTCAATCATGTCCACCCCAACCCATGCATTCAAGCAGTTGTTTTTCTTATATGTTTCCTCTCCTGTAGCCCTTCCTCTGAACATGGGTAGCATCTTTACCATAAATCCCTCAGAATTGTCCTGGGTCATTGTATTGCTGCTGGTACAGAGGTCCATTACATTCAATTTTACCACAGTA
>NC_058130.1:532477473-532502767 GCF_016433145.1 Gracilinanus agilis | reverse complement strand
CAATAGCGAGCCACTGGTTTTAAAGGGAATAGCTTAAGGAGAAGGGGTAGGAAGGGGGGAGGATTTGAGCAAAATCTTTTGGGCATCAAATGAGAAAAAGAAGGCAGGAGTGGCTATTATGATTTCTGACAAAGCCAAAGTAAAAATAGATATGATTAAAAAAGACAGGGAAGGTCATTACATCCTGATTAAATGTAGTATAAACAATGAGGAAATAACACTGCTCAATATGTATGCACCAAGTGGCATAGCATCCAAATTCATAAAGGAGAAAATTGCAGAGCTCAAAAAGGAAATAGATAGTAAAACCATAATAGTGGGAGATCTAAATATTCCTCTTTCAGATCAAGATAAATCAAACCGAAAAATAAATAAGAAAGAGGTAAGAGAGGTGAATGAAGTCCTAGAAAAATTAGATTTAATTGATATGTGGAGAAAAATAAATAGGAACAAAAAGGAATACACCTTCTTCTCAGCTGCACATGGTACATTCACAAAGATTGACCATGTAATAAGACATAGAATCATTGCAAACAAATGCAAAAGAGCAGATATAATAAATGTAACCTTTTCATATCATAATGCAATGAAAATAATAATTAGAAAGGGCACCTGGACAGGCAAATCAAAAACCAATTGGAAATTAAACAATATGATTCTCCAAAACCAATTTGTCAAAGAATGAATCATAAAAACAATTAACAATTTCATTGAAGAGAATGACAATGATGAGACATCCTACCAAACTCTGTGGGATGCAGGCAAGGCAGTACTCAGGGGGAAATTTATATCCTTGAATGCATATATTAAGAAATTAAGGAGGGCAGAGATTGATGAATTGGGCATGCAACTCAAAAAATTAGAAAGCGAGCAAATTAAAAACCCTCAGATGAAAACTAAATTAGAAATACTAGAAATTAAGGGAGAAATTAATAAAATTGAACGTAAAAGAACTATTGAATTAATAAGTAAGACTAGGAGCTTGTATTTTGAAAAAAAACAGATAAAATAGACAAAGTACTGGTCAATCTAATAAGAAAAAAGAAAGAAGGAAACCAAATTAACAGTATTAAAGATGAAAAGTGAGACCTCACGTCTAATGAAGGGGAAATTAAGGCAATCATTAAAAACTATTTCACCCAATTATATGGCAACATATATAAAAATTTAGGAGATATGGATGAATATCTACAAAAATATAAATTGCCTAGATTAACAGCAGAAGAAATAGAATACCTAAATAATCCCATATCAGAAATAGAAATTGAACAAGCCATCAAAGAACTCCCTAAGAAAAAATCACCAGGACCTGATGGATTCACAAGTGAATTCTATCAGACATTAAAATAGCAACTAATCCTAATACTATACAAATTATTTGATATAATAAGCAAAGAAGGAGTCCTACTAAATTCCTTTTATGACACAAATATGGTATTGATTCCAAAGCCAGGTAGACCAAAAACAGAAAAAGGAAACTATAGAGGAATCTCCCTAATGAACATAGATGCAAAAATCTTAAATAGAATATTAGCAAAGAGACTCCAGCAAGTAATTAAGAAGATCATGCACCATGATCAGGTGGGATTTATAGCAGGAATGCAAGGATGGTTCAACATTAGGAAAACCATTCACATAATTGACCATATCAACAGCCTAACAAACAAAAATCACATGATTATCTCAATTGATGCTGAAAAAGCCTTTGGAAAAATACAGCATCCATTCCTATTGAAAACATTGAAAAGTATAGGAATAAAGGAACCTTCCTAAAAATAATAAACAGTATATACCTAAAACCATCAACAAGCATTATATGCAATGGGGATAAATTAGAAGCCTTCCCAATAAAATCAGGAGTGAAACAAGGATGCCCATTATCACCTCTATTATTCAACATAGTACTAGAAACACTAGCAACTGCAATTAGAGTAGAAAAAGAAATTGAAGGTATCAAAATAGGCAATGAGGAGACTAAGCTATCACTCTTTGCAGATGATATGATGATCTACTTAAAAAATTCTAGAGAATCAACTAAGAAGCTGATAGAAATAATCAACAACTTTAGCAAAGTTGCAGGATACAAAATAAATGCACATAAATCATCAGCATTTCTATATTTTTCCAACACATTAGAGCAGCAAGAGTTAGAAAGAGAAACACCATTTAAAATCACCCTAGACAATATAAAATACTTGGGAATCTATCTACCAAAACAAACACAGCAATTATAAGAAAACAATTACAAAACACTTTCCAAGAAGAAAAAAAAAACTGGATCTCAACAATTTCAAAACCATTAATTGTTCATGGGTATGACGAGCTAACATAATAAAATGACAATTCTACCCAAACTAATTTACCTATTTACCTATCAAATTACCAAAAAAAATTTCTTTACTGAATTAGGAAAAACTATAACAAATTTCATTTGGAATAACAAAATATCAAGAATATCAAGGGAAATAATGAAAAAAATGTGAAGGAAGGGGGCCAACAGTACCAGATATTACACTATACTATAAAGCAGCAGTCATCAAAACAATATGGTACTGACTAAGAGATAGAAGGGAGGATCAGTGGAATAGACTTGGGGTTAATGACGTCAGCAAGACAGTGTACGATAAACCCAAAGAGCCCAACTTTTGGGACGTGAATCCACTATTTGACAAAAACTGCTGGCAAATATGGAAAACAATATGGGAGAGATTAGGTTTAGCTCAACATCTCACACCCTACACCAAGATAAATTCAGAATGAGTGAATGACCTGAATATAAATAAGGGAAAATATAAATAAGTTAAGTGAACACAAAATAGTATACCTGTCAGATCTCTGGGAAAGGAAAGATTTTAAAACCAAGCAAGAGTTAGAGAAAATTACAAAATGTAAATTAAATGTCTTTGATAATATTAAGCTAAAAAGCTTTTGTATAAACCAAAATAATGTAGTCAAAATCATAAGGGAAACAACAAATTGGGAAAAAAATCTTTATAACCAAAAACTGTGACAGGGGTCTAATTACTCAAATATACAAGGAGTTAAATCAATTGTATAAAAAATCAAGCCATTCCCCAATTGAAAAATGGGCAAGAGACATGAATAGGTAATTCTCAGGTATAGAAATCAAAAGTATCAATAAGCACATGAGAAAGTGTTCTAAATCTCTAATAATTAGAGAAATGCAAATCAAAAAACATCACTGAGATATCACCTCACACCTAGCAGATTGGTTAAAATGAAAGAAGGCGAGAGTAATGAATGCTGGAGTGGATGTGGCAAAATTGGGACATTAATGCATTGCCGGTGGAACTGTGAACTGATCCAACCATTCTGGCTGGCAATTTGGAATTATGCTCAAAGGGCTATAAAAGAATGCCTGCCCTTTGATCCAGCCGTACCATTGTTGGGTTTGTACCCCAAAGAGATCATAGATAAACAGACTTGTATGAAAATATTTATAGCTGCGCTTTTTGTAGTGGCAAAGAACTGGAAAAGGAGGGTATGCCCTTCAATTGGGGAATTGCTGAACAAACTGTGGTATATGCTGGTGATGGAATACTATTGTGCTAAAAGGAATAATAAACTGGAAGGGTTCCAGGTGAACTGGAAAGTCCTCCAGGAAGTGATGCAGAGTGAAAGGAGCAGAGCCAGAAGAACATTATACACAGAGACTGATATACTATGGTAAAATCGAATGTAATGGACTTCTGTACCAGCAACAATGAAATGACACAAGAAAGCTCTGAGGGATTTACCGTAAAGAACGCTACCCACATTCAGAGGAAGATCTGCAGGAGAGGAAACATAGAAGATAAACAATTTCTTGAAAGCAGGGGCTGAGGCAGACATGATTGGGGATGTGGACTCGAAACTACCACGCCAATGCAACTAACAACAATATGGAAATAGGCCCTGAACAAGGACAAATGTTACAATCAGTGGTAATGTGTGTTGGCCTGGGGTGGGGGGGGAAAGTGAGTAGGAAAGGGGAAAGTAGGGGCATAAAGTATGTAAACATGTTAAAAACGAATATTAATAAATGTTTAAAAAAATCTAGCCCACCTCCTTCCATTCCTCAGTATTCTCTCTTGAAGGAGGCAATAGAGGGCATTACCCCAGTGATAAATTCACTAATTTACCAAGGCATCATAATTCCATGTAAATCTGAAGACAATACTCCAATCCTGCCTGTTAAAAAAGCCAAAATTGGGGCCTGATGGCAAGCATCTCTATCGATTTGTCCAGGACTTGAGGGCAGTGAACAATCATGTTATAAAGAGACACCCTGTTGTATCCAATATAAATACTATTCTTTCTTCTATTCCTAGCACAGCTACATACTTTACGGTAATAGACTTGTGCTCAGCCTTCTTTTCCATACCTATCCATAAGGACTCCGACATATCTTTGCTTTCACCTGGAAAGGTTCTCATAGAACATGGGCACGTTTGCCCCAAGGGTATGTTGAATACCCGAACCTTTTTGAGCCAAGACACAGACAATATTATATTTAAAAACAGCAAGCTAATTAAATATGTAGATGATTTACTCTTGGCCTTACCAGATGCCACAACATGTCAAGAAGATAGTAAACATCTTCTTTTAGAATTACATAAAAGAGGCCACAAGATCTCAAAAGAAAAGATTCAGCTGTGTCTCCCAAAAGTACAATATTTACGATTTTTTTAACTGCTGGGTCCCGTTTAATTTCTCCACAACATATTGAAAGTATCCAAAACTTAAGTGATCCTACCACTAAAAGACAATTGAGGGCAATACTTGGAGCAATAGGATTTTGTAGACAGTGGATCCCCTGCTATGGAGAAATCACTAAGTCCCTTGTAGCACTCACAAAAAACACAGTCCCTGAACCACTTAAACTGGAAATGGAACAGCGAACAGCTCTTTCAAATTTAAACATGCTATCCTGTCTGCCCCTTCTCTTGGTATCCCAAATTATGACAAACCATTTACTTTATATGTTCATGAAAGGAAAGGAGTAGCCTCAGGTGTTCTAACTCAACTTTTGGGACCTGATCAATGCCCAGTAGCCTATTATTCAGCCCATCTGGACCCAGTAGTTGCAGGAGCACCACCATACCTTAGAAGAGTAGCTGCCACAGCTTTATTAGTGACAAAATCTGCTGATTTGGTACTAGGATGCCCTTTGACCATAATGTGCCCGCACGAGGTAGAGGCATTATTATTAAGACATAGAACACAGGCCTTTACTGATCAACGAATTAAGAGATATGAGATAACCCTATTGAATAATGAACATATCACATTAAAATGCTGTGGAGCTCTTAATCCTGTGACCTTGCTCCCTGACTTGCCAATTTCTGGAGAACCTTTACATGATTGTATATCTTTGGTGTCCACTGTTGACAAACTTCGTAGTGATTTACTGGACACCCCTTTGGGCAATCCTGATTTAATATTATTTACAGATGGTTCTTCTTTTATGAGAGAGGGTGTGCGCTATACAGGAGCTGCAGTAGTTACAGAATTGGATACTCTATGGTCAGCTTCTTTACCCTCACATGTGAGTGTACAAGGTACAGAATTCACAGCTTTAAAACAGGCTTGTATCATTGCACAGAACAAAAGGGTCACAATTTACACAGACTCCCATTATGCATTTGGCATATGTCATGCTGTTGGCATGTTATGGCTTCAAAAGGGATTCTTAACATCAGCTGGAAAGTGTATTGCCAATGAGGACCTTATCACTGAATTTCTTTCTACCATCCAACTCCCTAAAGCCATAGCTGTTGTTCACTGCTCTGCACACACAGGTGTCACTGACCCTGTCTCCAGGGGAAATGATCGAGCAGATGCTGCAGCCAAACTAGCAACCTTAGAAGGACCTGAGTTAATTATGCCACTAACAATTACTGATAATTTGGATCTATCCCTTTCCTATAATGACAAGGAAGTGGGAAAATGGAAGCAGAGATTTAAAGCAAAACAGATAAATGGAGTATGGGTGTCATCTGAAGGCAAGCCCATGCTCCCTAGGGCTTTCTATAAACAAATTTGTCATTCCATCCATAAACACAGTCATTTTGGCACCCAAGGCATTGTAGACTCTGTTAAAAGTGTATGGATAACAACTGGAATAACTACAATTGCTTCCAAAATGTGTACAGCTGGTCCAACCTGCCAGGCCTTTAATCAGCACACTTTTCAAGAAAAAGCTTTTGGTGGTCGTCCTCTAGCTTACACACCATTTGAACATTTGCAAATTGATTTTATCTCTATGCCAAAAGCTGGACAATATAAATGTTGTCTGGTCATAGTCAATCAACTGACCAGGTGGCCTGAAGCTTTTCCTATGTCTCAGGCCACAGCGGCTTTTGTTCCCAAAATCCTTTTGAAAGAGATTATTCCTCGTTTTGGCCTGCCAGCACGTATTGATTCTGATAGAGGAACTCACTTTACTGACTCAGTCTTATCACAAATTTATTCATGTTTGGGGATAACTCCTAAGGTTCATACACCATATCATCCCCAGAGATCTGGACAAGTTGAAAGGATGAATAAGGAACTTAAAAGTATGATTGGCAAATTATGCACGGAGACTCATTTGAAATGGCCTGAAATTCTACCTCTGACCTTATTTTATCTCAGAAGCAGACCCAGAGGTGATTTACATGTCTCACCATTTGAGATGCTATTTGGACATCCACCTATTCAGGCACAACCATTCAACCCTGCCTATACTTCATTGTTAGGAGGGGATACAACCATTGCCACTTATATCAGACAATTACAAACAAAATTGAGAGAACTCCATGACTCTGGAGCTGCTGTTCAAGCAGGCCCCTTAGACTTCTCGCTTCATGATTTGAACCCAGGTGTTAGTGTGTACATAAAGAATTTCAAACGTACTTGTCAACTGAACCTGCTTATGATAGACCATTTCAGGTCCTATTAACTACACCAATAGCCATTAAAATTGGGGAGAGGGACTCATGGATTCATTGCAGTAATGCGAAACGAACCCTCTATTGATAATGAATAATTCTCTGTACTAAGAACTATTACCTGCACCTATTATATTTGACTATTGATTGTATTTGCCTATTGTGATGAGAATGCTCTATTGCTGCATTTTGCACTATTTTGTTGTACTTTATTTGACTGATCCTTGTTCTTGAACGATACATATACTACCTCACAACATAATATCTGTATTAGTGACCTAATTGACCTGATGTGCCTTTCAAAACATTTTATGCTTTTTGTCATTCCTTTTGTACTTTCTCGGATATATTATTGCTTTATATGCCTCATTTGCACCCACATCACTTTGTCTACCTCATTTGCACTCACACTGTGGATCGTGGCAAGTTAAGGAGGGAATGAATCTTATCTCTTGAAAATTAACCTCTATTCTTTACCTCTGTGATTGTGTAAAAACTACACATTTTCTTTGTTGTTGTTGTTGTTGTTGTTAGTTTTTCTTCCTACATGTGCAATACAGTATTTGATTTTTTTCTCTCTCATTTTTTACATTTGGAGCACATCACCAGCATTAAATAGACTCTTGACTGTTTTGACTTTTGAGCTAAGATGCCCATTTGCCTAGCATATGAATTTATACCCAAAAAGTTTTGGTCTATAGAAACCTGCCACTAGTTATTTAACTATTATGAGACTTGTGCTCAATGACTATGTCTAATCCAAGGAAAATCAGACCACAAAGGAGCACAGAGATTTTGACCTGCAAAGTGCAAATAAGCACATAAAAGAAAGAGACTGAACTAATTCTACAGGGACTGATGACATTCTATGTAAGGACTTGATCCTGTCTAAGACTCGAGGTTGTGACACTTAGCATATGTTAAGACATAGGACTTCCTTGTACCTCACTTGATATCAAGTACTCAACAGCGATTGTTCTGGCTCCATTTTCTCTGAAGTGAAGAAAAGTATTGTACCAGAAAATGCTATTTCCCATTTTTCTCGAGATCTAGACTCCTTTTTCCATTTCTTTTATGATGTGACAACTTACTGTAGTCTAGGCTGTTAAATTGGGTTAGTGAGTGATTGTCATTGCAAAGCTTATGGGACATGGATTTCTACGGGAACGTGCTTTGATTTGTGAATTATTTTTCCTTTTTCTTGTTCCTAGAAATTTTTCCTTTCACTTTTTTTAAAATATCCTGTATTTTCCTCAGAGGTTATTTTTTTCCTCCTTTCTTTTCCCTTTTTTCCTTTTTATTTTTTCTTTGGACTTTTTGATGTTTTGAGAATTGATTCATATACCTTATGCCTTGACCATGTATTCCTGTGTGATTCCCATGTGTATCCCTGTATTTTCCTCAGGGGGGAATGTAAAGTTGTTCTCCTCTGGGTGACTATGTTATTTCTGTAAATTTGGACGTGAATTTGACCCTAATTTAGAACAGAAGACTACCTCCCAGAATCCATAAGACTCCATGAAGATTCATGCAGAGACCACACACTGCACCAAAAGATCCAGAGTGAATTTCGAGACATGGCGAATTTGAACTTTGGGGGAATGAATGTATTTATTTTGAATGGACACTTTATGACAGAAAAAGGGGACAGTCCCCTAAATGGCTTATTGTCAATGCATCAAACATTGGTTTTGTTCTTTCTCCCTTTTATTTCCCTTTTATCTCTGAATTATTGTAAACTTTAATTTGATTATGTTTTCATGATCCATTGTTGAGACTTGTCTCCCAAAGGATCACAGGGGGAATGTAAAGTTGAATATACCTTGTACTCCCTTTAAAACTACATTACCCAGACTCCCTTTCACCATACCCATAATTCCTTAATGCTTTTCCTATTGGTTGTGGGTTTCATGGGCTGTTTTTGATATGGTCATGGTGGGCGTGGTGACAGGAGCTTTTTGGGAGGAGGCGCGGTGGTGAAGGGTGAGTTAGGATTCTTCCCTGGGGCTTTAAATAAAAATCCTTATAAATATCATACTTTGGAGGCATTGAATATTAATTTCAATCTTTACAAGTGGATTGTACTGCCTCATGAGATAGTGTATACTCTGTCCCTAGAAGTCCTAGACAGATATAGTGTGGACCAGATTCTTATCTGCCTATAGATATAACTAGAGATTCTCTAGAGCCTTCCAAATACAAAATTCTCTAATTCTATTATAAATGATGCCACAATCTCTCAAAGAAATACAAAAAACTCATATAAGTGGAAGATAATTCTCTACAAATGGGCTGTCAGTATATCTAATGTTGTTCATGTCAAAAACAACATGACCATCTCTTTTTTTAAAACTTCATGACTTTGTGATGACCAGTCTCTGTGTGGGATTGGTAGTTTTTAATCATCTCTGTTTGTTAATCAAACAGATATGTAACTTTATTCTCATATGAATCATAGCTGGCAGAAGGTGACCTAGATGATGCAGGGGATAATGATCCCAGCCTAGAGTCAGGAAGATTTATCTGAGTTCAGCTCTAGCCTTAGACATTAGCTGTGTGACCTTGGTCAAGTCACTTAACCCCATTTGCCTCAGGTTCCTCATCTGTTAAATGAGCTGGGGAATTAAATGATAGTTCAATATCTTTGCCAGAAAATCACCAAAAGGGGGCACAACGAATTGAACATGACATGCAAAGGACTGAACAAAAAAAATGCTGAAAGAACATGAAACTATAAGAAACTAGCACTGCCAATCTCCAGGGGAATAATGAGGTATCAAAAAGCATTACAGTGTCCCGAAAGCAATAATATTTCAGTATCTTTCTGTTCAAACTGCAACTAAG
Source organism: Gracilinanus agilis (assembly GCF_016433145.1). Taxonomy (NCBI): domain Eukaryota; kingdom Metazoa; phylum Chordata; class Mammalia; order Didelphimorphia; family Didelphidae; genus Gracilinanus; species Gracilinanus agilis. The sequence continues at coordinate 532,492,991 of NC_058130.1, read as the reverse complement.
TATACCTACCTAGGCCATTCCAATGACTTTGTGCTTACTAAATAATATTAAATATATACATAATGTTTAAGGAGCATAACTCCTGATATCTTGAAAGGATTATATTTTAAAGCACAACATTTCTAGTTAATCTTTGCCATTGAGAGGAAAGGTGTTAAACTCACTTCCTGGTTAAGATGGCAGCAGAGTAAAAAGCAGCTGCTTAACCTCTCCCAACCAACACATATAGGACTCCTCAAGAAGACACAAAAACAAATACAGAGGAGCAAAGGGACCCCACAACATAGCGCAGCATTGGAGGAACGTGGAATTGGGGCATTTCCATGCTATAAAGGGGTGAAACAGCTCTCACTAAAATGTGAGCTGAGCAACCCCACCCCTACTCCACACCACCTACAGTGCCAAAGGCAGCTCACAAGACTTAGAGCAAGTTTGGGGCACGCATTAAGTCCTTCGCAGCTACCTGGGGTCACCAGTGTCTGCTCCTGAGAGCAGCAAGACTTAAGACCCCAAGAGACAAAAGAAAGTGCCAACTTTGATCACAGACCCTGAGAGTAGCCACAAGTGAGGGCACCAATGCAAGTGCAGATATAGATCCTGAATGCAGGTAAGGACTCGGATCTTGAGTGCAGGCCTGGACCTTGAGTGGGCATCCAGTGCAGACGGGTGCACCACTGTGGAAGCAGCACCCTGAGACTGTTAAAGGAGCCTCGGGTAGAGGAACAACAAGGGGAGCACCAGGAGGCTTGACCCTTAGAACAACTAGACCTGAGACCTCAGGAGCGCAGACAGACCCTGAGTGTAAGGATAAACCTGAGAGGGTGCAGGGCTAACAATAGAAAACCAGAGACAAGAACCCCAAAAGACAAAGATCATCAAGAAGAAATCTGTAACACTCCACAACTTTTACACAGATAAAATGCAGACAACAGACACACAGCAGAGGAGAACAAAAAAGTAATCATATCAAAACCTTCCTAAAATAATGAAAACTGGCCACAAGATATTGAAGAGTTCAAATCTGAGATGATGAGAAAGATGGAAGAGATTTGGCGAGAGAAGTGGGAAATAGCTCAAAAGGAAATTAACAGGTTAGAAGACAGAAACTCCCAATTGGAGAAAGATACCCCAAAATCAAACAAAATGGTAAGCAAATAGGAAACCAAAATCTGGCAAGAAAATAACAGTTTAAAAGGCATAATTCATAATTTGAAAGTGAGGCAAGTAAATTAAAGTTCAGAAATGACCAGATTGAAAAGGAAAACCAAAAGATTTTAGTGGAAAACTAGTCCCTAAAGGCTATAATGGAGAAATTAGAAGCTAATGATCTCTCAAGACAGCAAGAACAAATAAAACAAAGTCAAAATACTGATAAAATAGAAGGAAACATGAAATATGTCAATGAGAAAGTGACAGATCAAGAAAACAGGTATTAAAGAGACAATCTGAGAATCATTGGACTTCCTGAAAAAGCAGAAAGTAATAGAAATTTGGACTCCATACTAAAAGAAATTATTCAGCAAAATTGTCCTGAAGTTCTACAACAAGAGGGCAATATAGACATTGAAAGGATACATAGATCACCCTCTACACTAGACCCAGAAAAGACAACACCCAGGAATATAATAGCCAAATTCAACAGCTTCCAAGTAAAAGAAAAAAAAATTTACAAGAAGCCAGAAAGAGACAATTCATATATCAAGGAGCACCAATCTTGATCAAACAGGATCTGGCAGCCTACACACTAAAAGACCACAAAGGCTTGGAATATGATGTTCAGAAAGGCAGGAGAACTGGGTCTACAACCAAGGATCATCTACCCATAAAAACTAATTATATACATACAGGGGAAATTTGGGGCATTCAACAAGATAGAAGATTTCCAAATATTTGCACAGAAAAGACCAGGTATAAATAGAAATTTCAATATCCAACAACAAAAATCAAGAGAAATAAGAAAAGGTAAATAAGAAACAAAGGGGAAAGAAAGAAAACTCATATTTTTTTTTAAATTTGCCTCTTTAAGGGCTTCAATATGATCTAATTATTTGTATTCCTATTTAGAGAAATGTTATGTATAATTCTCTTTAAGGAACTCTATTCACTATTATAGTATTCACAATTATAGTAATTAGAAGAATTATTCATAGGGAAAGGCTGGAATACTAAATGTTCTAAGATGATAAGGGGGTGGGAAAGAGGGGTGTGAATAGTAGAGGATACCAAGAGAAACTTGAATGAATAAGAAAAATTGGATATTCTATTACACACAATGAGGGCATGGAAAGGGGGAGGGATGAATACTATTATAAGAAGGAGAGGAAGAGAGCATTAAGAGGTAATATTTAAACCTTACTCTCAGTGGAATTAACCCTGAGAGGGAAGAGTAACTTTATCCATTGGGATATAAAACTCTATTTAACCCTACTGAGAAAATCAGAATCGATAAACCAAGGGGAGTAGGGGAGTGGGGGGGTCAAAAAAGGGAGGGGAGAAGAAGGGGGAGGGAATTCATTAGGCCTTAAAAATAAAAAAGAGGTGAATAATAAGGGAGGAGGTAGAAAGGGAAGTAAATCAAGGGAGGGGACACAGGTTACTAGCATGAAGCAAACCACTGATTTAAAAGGAAATACTGTAAGAATGTGCAGAACTAGGAGAGGATACCAAAATGTTGGCAAATACACAACTGATAATTATAACTCCGAATGTGAATGGGATGAACTTGCCCATAAAAAGGAAGCAAATACCAGAGTGGATTAAAAACCAAAATTCCACCATATGTTGACTACAAGAAACACATATGACGCAGGTGGACATACATCGGTTTAAGGTAAAGGGCTTAAACAAAATCCTCTGGGCCTCAAGTGAGAAAAAGAAGGCAAGAGTGGCAATTATGATTTCTGACAAGGCCAAAGTAAAATAGATATGATTAAAAAAGACAGGGAAGGTCATTACATCCTGATTAAAGGCAGTATAGACAATGAGGAAATAACACTGCTCAATATATATGCACCAAGTGGCATAGCATCCAAATTCATAAAGGAGAAACTGGCCGAGCTCAAGAAGGAAATAGATATTAAAATCATCTCAGTGGGAGATGTAAATATTCCTCTTTCAGATCTAGATAAATCAAACAAAAAATAAGAAAGAGGAAAGAGAAATGAATGATGTCCTATAAAAATTAGATTTAATAGATATGTGGAGAAAAATAAATAGGAACAAAAAGAAATACACCTTCTTTTCAGCTGCACATGGTACATTCACAAAAATTGACCTTTTAATAGGGCATAGGAACATTGCAAACAAATGCAAAAGAGCAAAAATAATAAATGTAAACTTCTCAGATCATAATTCAATAAAAATAATAATTAGTAAGGGCACCTGGACAGGCAAATCAAAATCTAATTGGAAATTAAATAATATGATTCTGCAAAACCAGCTAGTCAAAGAAGAAATCATAGAAACAATCAACAATTTCATTGAAGAGAATGACAATGACGAGACAACCTACCAAACTCTGTGGGATGCAGCCATGGCAGTACTCAGGGGGAAATTTATATACTTGCGTGTATATGTTAACAAATTAGGGAGGGCAGAGATTAATGAATTGGGCAAGCAACTTAAAAAATTAAAAAGCGAGTAAATTAAAAATCCCTAGATGAAAATTGAATTAGAAATACTAAAAATCAGTGGACAAATTAATAAAATCAAAAGTAAAAGAACTACTAAATTAATAAATAAGACTAGAGACTGGTATTTTGAAAAAACAGATAAAATAGACAAAGTACTAGTCAATCTAATAAAAAAAGGGAAAGAAGAAAACCAAACTGACAGTATCAAAGATGAAAAGAGAGACCTCACCTCTAATGAAGGGGAATTTAAACCAATCATTAAAAACTATTTTGCCTAATTATATGGCAATAAATATAGCAATCTAGGATATTTGGATTAATACTTACAAAAATGCAAATTGCGTAGATTAACAGCAGAAGAAATAGAATACCTAAATAATCCCATATGAGAATAAGAAATTGAAAAAGCCATCAAAGAACTCCCTAAGAAAAAAATCACTAGGTCCTGATGGATTCACAAATGAATTCTATCAGATATGCAAAGAATAACTAATCCCAATATTATACAAATTTTTTGATATGATAAGCAAAGAAGGAGTCCTATCAATTCCTTTTATGAAACAAATATGGTACTGATTCCAAAGCCAGGAAGATCAAAAACAGAAAGAAAACTACAGTCCAATCTCCCTAATGGACATAGATGCAAAAAATCTTACATAGAAGACTGGCAAAGAGACTCCAGCAAGTGATCAAGAGGACCATCAACTATAATCAGGTGGGATTTATACCAGGAATGCAAGGATAGTTCAACATTAGGAAAACCATCCACATAATTGATCACATAAACAAGCAAACCAACAAAACCACATAATTATCTCAATAGATGCTGAAAAAAACTTTGACAAAATACAGCATCCATAGCATCCATTCCTATTGAAAACCCTGTAAAGCATAGGAATAGAAGGACCTTTCCTAAAAATAATAAACATTATATACCAAAAACCATCAACAAATATCAGGAGTGAAACAAGGGTGTCCCTTATCACCTCTATTATTCAACATAGTACTAGAAACACTAGCAGTAGCAATTAGAGAAGAAAAAGAAATTGAAGGTATCAAAATAGGCAATGAGGAGACTAAGCTATCACTCTTTGCAGATGATATGATGGTATACTTAAAAAATCCTAGAGAATCAACTAAGAAGCTTGTAGAAATAATCAACAACTTTAGCAAAGTTGCAGGATAAAAAATAAATGCACATAAATCATCAGCATTTCTTTACATTTCCAACACATCAGAACAGCAAGAGTTAGAAAGAGAAACACCATTTAAAATCACCATAAACAATACAAAATACTTAGGAATCTATCTACCAAAACAAACACAGGAATTATATGAAAACAACTACAAAACCCTTTCCAAACAATTAAAACTAGATCAAAACAATTGTAAAAACATTGATTGCTTATGGGTAGAATGAGCTAACATAATAAAAATGACGATTCTACCCAAATTAATTTACTTATTTAGTTCCATACCTATCAAACTACCAAAAACTTTTTTTACTGAATTAGGAAAAACTATAACAAATTTCATTTGGAATAACAAAAGATCAAGAATATCAAGGGAAATAATGAAAAAATGTGAAGGAAGGGTGCTTAGCTTTATTAATCTGTACTATAAAGCAGAGGGCATCAAAATGGAATGGTATTGGCTAAGAGACAGAAGGGAGGATCAGTGGAATAGACTTGCTGTAAGTGACATCAGCAAGGCAGTGTATGATAACCCAAAGATAAACCCAAAAAGCCCAACTTTTGGGACAAAAATCCACTATTTGACAAAAACTCCTGGGAAAATTGGAAAACAATATTGGAGAGATTAGTTTTAGATCAACATCTCACACCCTACACCAAGATAAATTCAGAATGGGTGAATGACTTGAATATAAAGATGGAACTATAAATAAGTTAAGGGAACATAGAATAGTTTACTTGTCCGATCTCTGGAAAAGGAAAGATTTTAAAACCAACTAAGAGTTAGAGAAAATTACAAAATCTAAAATAAATGATTTTGATTATATCAAACTAAACAGCTTGTGTACAAACAAAAACAATGTAGCCAAAATCAGAAGGGAAAAAAACAAATCAGGAAAAATCTTTATAACAAAAAATTCTGTCAGAAGTCTAATTACTCAAATATACAAGGAGTTAAAGCAATTGTATAAAAATCAAGCCATTCTCCAATTGATAAATGGGCAAGAGACATAAAAAGGCAATTTTCAGATAAAGAAATCAAAAGTATCAATAAGCACATGAGAAAGTCTTCTAGATCTTTAATAACTAGAGAAATGCAAATCAAAACAACTCTGAGGTATCACCTCACACCTAGCAGATTGGCTAAAATGAAAGAAGGGGAGAGTAATGAATCCTGGAGGGGATGTGGCAAAATTGGGACATTAATGTATTGCTAGTGGAGTTGTGAACTGATCCAAACATTCTGCCTGGCAATTTGGAATCATGCTCAAAGGGCTATAAAAGAATGCCTGCCTTTTGATCCAGCCATACCATTGTTGGGTTTGTACCCCAAAGAGATCATAGATAAACAGACTTGTATGAAAATTTTTATAGCTGAGCTTTTTGTGATGGCAACAAACTGGAAAATGAGGGTATGTCCTTCAATTGGGGAATGGCTGAACAAATTGTGGTATATGCTGGTGATGGAATACTATTGTACCCAAAGGAATTATAAACTGGAGGTATTCCATGTGAACTGGAAAGACCTCCAGGAATTCATGTAGAGTGAAAGGAGCAGAGCCAGAAGAACTCTGTACACAGAGACCAATACACTGTGGTAAAATGGAATGTAACGGACGTCTGTACTAGCAGCAATTCAATGACCCAGGACAATTCTGAGGGACTTATGGAAAAGAATGCTACCCACATTCAGAGGAAGAACTACAGGGGTGGAAACAGAAAAAAAAAACAACTGCTTGAACACATGGGTTGAGGCAGATATGATTGGGGATGTAGATTTGAAACTACCACACAATGCAACTACCAACAATTTGGAAATCATATATTAAAACCATTGGAAATACGCATCAGCCATGGGTGGGGGGATCTCGGTGGGTGTAAGGAAAAGTAAGATCATGAATTATGTAACCATGTTAACTTTTCTAAAAAATAAATATTAATAAATGTTTTTTTAAAAAAAGAGGCAATGTGTTATGGTGAATGTTGAACCTCAGGAATGTTCTTCAGATCAAATTGTACCTCTGATAAAAACTGACCAGATTTCTTAACAGTTTATTTTTCCAAGTTATTCTCTAGGACGATATAAATTGCAGAGAATATTTCAATGTGCATTGGTGGGTGTTTACTCATCTTGGAATTCCATTTAACAATGAAATTCCATGTTTAATTCTTTTGGTACTCACACCTTATTAGTACACTTAGGTGCTTTTGCAACTTTGATGGGAAGGTTGTGAGCAGAGCAAAAAACTCCTCCTAAAGTTTCCCTTTATTTAGAGCTCAAAATCCCAGCACCTCAGCTTGCTTTCATGTCCATCATCATCACAATCATTTTCCCAGCCAGATGATCTCTGATGTTTCCAGCATCTCCTTTCATTTTCCTTTTGGTTATTATCTTTCCTCATTAGATTTTATGTTCCTTGAGGGCAGGAATTGCCTTTTTATTTATATCTCTAGAATTTAGATGTATTTCATACAAAGCATGAACTTAATAAATGTTTACTGTTTTTTATTCTTGTCATCAAGCACTATCTATTTTAACTACATGCCATGGACATGAATACAGTTTGTAGCAGCTCATTCAGTGGGAATTTTCCCATTTTTCTTTTTTTTAAGGGCACTTTTTTTCAACTGAGGCAATTGAGGTTACCTCTACCAATGCTCTAGGTATATTATACTAAAGAATGGATGATTTTTTAAAGAGGAGAAGAAAAAGGCTATCTCTGCATCAGCTGTTATAGGTTGTGATTAGATAGTAATGAAATAGAAGAGCAATTGTAGTGTCCTAAATGTGATTGGTAAACAAATGGTAGTGGGAAGGAAACCTGCTCAAGGCCATTGAAAGTAGAATTCCACAAGAAAGTGTTGTCAACAGTGAGTCAAGGGGCAGCTGGATAGCTCAGTGGATTGAGAGTCAGGCCTAGAGACAGGAGGTCCTAGGTTCAAATCCAGCCTTAGACCCTTCCCAGCTGTGTGACCCTGGGCAAGTCACTTGACCACCATTGCCCACCCTTACCACTCTTTCACCTAAGAGACAATACACAGAAGTTAAGGGTTTAAAAAATGTGAGTCAGGAAATCATAGCTGTCAGATCTGACAATTTGATTCATTGTCTTCTTTCCTATCATTTGTGAGAAAGAGCAGGAAAGGGGGTCCATTATTGGTTATTGGTTTATACTTGACTCCACTCCCCATTTGATTCAGCTGTTCATTGAGACATATAAAATAGTTATTTATTTATTTACAGGGCAATTTGTAGTTTAGAGGCAAATATCCATATCCACATAGGTTAAAACCAGAATCATAGTCAAAAAAGGCTTAATCATTTAAAATGGCATGACAAAATGATAAAATTATAAATGTAAAAAAATTCCTTGGAGATGTCTATGCCAAGGCCAGTGTTATCCAATAGGAATTTTGTCTAATAAAGGACATAAAGGGAGCATGCTGCATCCAAGTCAATAAAACTCATCCAAGTTTAGGTACACAGAAAATTTTCCAACATTGTTAAATGAGAATTGGTGATTTTGCAACACTGAGTTGACAATATTTTCTTACTAAGTGTGGGAGTAGGGATTTGCTGTTCTTCTGCATTTTATCTGTATCTGCCAATATTCTTTGGCAAAGACATATAAGTGTCTGTACCTGCATCACCTATTTTGAAATGGTTGCTAGTAAAAATAAATCTATTCCATATAGTAGGGTTTTCTTCTTGTTTAACAGATTGACTTCTGCTAAAATAGGGGCACATAAATACATGATAAGAACAGTATCACCATAGACTCATGGGTAGTTTGTATACTGGATAGCATGAGTGCTTTCCTGGAAATGAAACAAGTCTACAGTATCAGTTACTATTCAGTATACTTTGGATTTGAGAAACAAAGAAAAAAAATGACTTACAACAATGCAGTTTTGTAGTTTAACAACACTAGATACAGACATTCCCTCATTCCCAAATGCTCATAGTTATTAATTCATTACTATTTTAATATTCTCTATTATTGGAAAACTAGTTATCAATTTGAGTTAATAAAACCAAGATCACAAATCTGAAATTTATGTCATGAGCATAGCATACAAACTTTTTTTCATGGACATTTTCCTTTGCCCATCATTCTGTCTTAGACTAAGTGGATCTGTTGATTGAAGTCATGACCTGTAGTTAGGAAAGCTGTAGTTCAAATGCAACCACAGATATTTATTAGATGTGTGACTCTGGGAAAGTGAATTTACCTCTGTTTACCTCAGTTTGTTCAACTGGAAAATGGGCATAGTAATAGCACCCACATCCCAATTTTCTCCTGAAGATCAACTGAGATAATATTGTAAAGTGTTTTACACATGGGTTGGAATATATTGAAATAAAATAAATGTAAATTTGATGTTTGGTGGTATAGGGTTTTATATAGTTTGGTAGGGCCAATTATCAGAAGTAACACAGGTTTGGGAGGCCAACAAGAGAAACCTAGCAGGATACCCAAATAATGTAAAATAGGGTTTATTAAAAGGAAGGGATTGAAGGGAAGGGGATTGGTATAATCTGACTAAATGCTATAATTAAAACTCCCTCCCATATCCAGTAGTTGTCTTCTCAGTGCTGTTATTTGCTCTAACAGTACACTCTCTCTACCTAAAAGTCCCAGCTCCTACAATATGTCAATAACCAAATCCTCCTCCCCTCCTTAGATAGTAACTAGAGTAGGAAAAGGTTGGAAGGTAAGCTGGATCATGGGCTCAAAAGGGAGAGGATCTCACTGACAGTTGGCTTTAGCAGCTCTGTTAGAGTCTCTGTAAATCAGGAGCAACTGGATACAAAAACGGTACCTCTGGATCACTGGAACACAGTTGTACCAGGACAGCCACCAGAAAAGGAAAAAATGGTCAAGCTCAATAAGTCTACCTGAGGAGTTCAGATACACTCTCAACCTCATTCAGAAAGATCAACTGATCACAGGAAAAGCTCACCCTGACACTCTCCAGAATTCTTGAATCTTTCCTCTGCTTTGGCAGCAGTTCCTGCTTTCCCTCATTTTACTTATAACAATATTAAGTCTTATATAAATGCTAGGAAAACCCATGTATTGTGAGCACTATCTCTCTCATGTAGTATGGTTTAGGGAGCGTCTCTCCATGGCTTGAAGACAGACAGAAAAAAAGCAGTATCTAGAGACTTTAATCCCTGCCAAGTTGGGAAGTAGTAGGGAATGGCCTGATAGAACTCTACTCTCCTTAGAAAGAGAGGCTAATGAACTAGAATTATATTTCTCTCCTCCTTTAAATCTTCTTAATTATGGAGAAATGACCAAGTTAACTTCTAATAACCATTTCTTTACTGGGGAAAGCAGGACCCCATATTCTATAGTACATTCTTGAACTTTTCCCACCAAATGCCAGTTCCATAATAAAAGCACATGACATTTAGTCAAGAAATTTTCATGTATCCAAGTCAATATCAAAATAGAAATTAAAGAAGTTATGAATAGGAAAAGAGATAATAGACCATACAAAGTGAAAGAGCTCTCTCATTGGTAATTTCTCTCAACCAAAAGAAAAAATCCTAGTTCCCATCCAAGGATAAGTTGCCCCCAGTGTGTGCTGTAGCAAGTTAGGGATAGGTACATGATGAAAACTTCCAGCTCCTTTTCATGTCTACCCATATTTTTCTTTCCTTCATCAATCTGTAGTGGGGTTGGCTTCATACATCTTTCTTGAAGCTGGAAGATAAAAGTGAATTTTTATAGGGTCTGAAGTTATTTTAATTCTGTCTGAAGAACTCAAAGAAGACAGAAGTAATTTCCTCTCTTGTCAGTTCCTCCCCACTTTTCACAAAGAGGCATTTATTCTCAGCAATAAGGAGAGAGACTCAAATCAATGGGATTTGTTTCTGGGGCTACAAATATGTTATCATTTCATTAGATGTTCAAAAACTTAATGTGATAGACTGAATGTTATGATCTATGTTTGATGAGAAAAGAAAAATAAAGCAGATTCAAAGTAGGTGAGTTATTTGCCTAATGTTACCAAATAATTAAATGGTAGAACAAAGATTTAAATCCATATTTTCAACGAGACTTTCTCCCCTCTTCCTTCTTTGAGATGTCTTCTTATGAAGAAAGGATATATTACACATCACCAGCTTAGTGCTATCTATTACACTTAATAGAGGGAATGGCTACCATCTAGTATACAGGAAATTATGAAGTTTAGGATTGTAGGATACAAGGCATAAAGATTAAGTCTCCCTAGGTCCCTGTTCTCTAACCACCAATTTTCTTTATTGCTGCTGAGGATCCCCTAAAGTCGGATGAGGGCAGGAAACTGAGAGGCCTTTATTATAGCTACAATTCCCATGACCACCCTAACCATAGAAGTATACCACAACATTTCAAACACAATATAACAAATCCAAATGTTTCCCTAGACTTAGAGTGTAGTAAACTGCAGTTTGGCTAGGTCTGATGGCATAGGGAAACAGAACTGTCTAGTATTGACTTATTTTTCTTGCCATTTATTTTTATTATATACATAAAACATAATATAATATGTAACAACAATAATATGACATGTATGATTTGTAGTAAAAATGTGATAAATTAAAATAAATATGCTTATCCAAGGAAAACAAATTCTCACATTAGCTATGTCTAAAAATGTTTCCTTTTTCCAACATACACAGTCTTCTTCGTAGGCATGTAGTATGATTTAAGTTGTACAAATATTATCATGTAATACATGTTCCCTGGCTTGTCATGTTGTGAAACAAGACTCATATTGCTTACACTAGAGACAAATTCAATGAGGAAAAAAAGTGGAAAATGGTATGTTTCAATGTGTTCTTTCTATGATGGTGGGTATTTTTTGGGAGAATGAGTTCCTTGAAGTTCTCTTAGATTCTTGCCTTGTTGATATAAAAGACCATTCACAGTTGGTCATCATACATTATCCTTGTTACTATGTACAACATTCTTCTGATTCTGATCATTTTTATCTTCTTTCACTCCATATAAGTATTTTCATGATTTTTTGTGATCATATTGTTTGTCACTTTTTATGGCATAATAGTATTCTGTTACAATCACACATAAACATGTATTTAGCCATTCCCCAATAGATGGACACTCCTTCAGTTTCTAGTTATTTACCACTACAGAAAGAGCTGCTATAAATATTTTAGAAATATAGCTTATTTTCCTTTTCCTTGCTCAATTTAGGAAATAATCTTAATAGTGGTATTACTAGGTTAAAAGATATACACAATTTTATAAGTTTTCACAGTTTCATATGAAATTATCTTTTCTGTTCTTTGGATAAATGTTTATATTTTTTGATATTTGTTTACAATAAAAATAAAAGGGAGTTTAGAAAAAATGAAAATTATGAAAATTTATGAGATACTGGTAAACTTAGAAAATATTATTGTTTACATAAACTCCTCTTCTTACTGTTCCTCCTCTTCTTCCTTCTTCTTCCTCTTTCTCTATACAGACACACACATACATATATATGTATAATTCAGAGAGTTGAAGTTCACTAGAGCATAGCAAATAAAAGTATGTTTCTAAGGAAGCACTAAAACTAAAAATACACTTAATTATGGAATTATAGTTAACTAAAAACATGTTGGATACTGGCTGGGAAAGAACGTTGAACACATAGCACTGGAGGCTCATAGGATGCCATGATTAATATCAATTAATATAAGATAGGATTAATCAGGTAATTAAAAGGTTTGATATTTCTATGCTGTTTAATAATAAGTTGTTTAGAATTATCCAATGCCATTGTTACATTTTTGGATATAACACTGTCCAGTCAAATAATAATTTTTAGAGATTGGTCTTTCTTTTCATTGTAAATCTGTCCTCAATTCATTTAATGAGATCTAATTTTCTTCTTTAATTGTCATCAATAGCAGTCATGAAACCTCTTTAGCACAGCAGCTCAGTGCTAGGTTTTGATTCCAAAGTCCATAAGCCACTCTATTTTCTGATGAGTAATTTAAATTTTTGCCTATGATTTCTTTTTTTTTTTTACATTTATTAATATTCATTTTTAACATGGTTACATGATTCATGCTCCTCCTTTCCCCTTCAACACCCCCCCGCGCCCCCCTACCCATTTTAGAGTGGTTTTAATGTACATTTCAATTATTTATGATTAGGGACATTTTTTCCATATGGTTGTTGATAGTTTGCTTTTCTTCTTTTGAGAACTATATATAAAATAAATAGGAAGGAAAAACAAACCTGTCCTCTTAGGAAGCAACCACTTTGTTGGGACATAGCCAATAGAAGAAAAGGTTCATACCAGCTTTAAATCTTTGTTCTTATGAGGTTAAATAAATTACTCAAGGTCACAATACAGAAAACATCCAAGTAGGTTCCCTGACTCTAGAGCCAATGTGCTTTCCACTATACCATATGGCTAAGGATAGAAAGTAAAATATTTTTCCCACGAATTTGCTTCCTGTACAGACTATAGGTGCCATATGCCATAGTGGATAAAGGGTAAACTCTGGAGTCAAGAAGACAAGTTCAAATCCTGCCTCTGATATACAAAGCTTTGTGACCCTGGGAACAAGGTTCTTAACATCTTGTGTTCCAGGCCACTCTTAAGGAGTTACTTATAGATGGCTGACTAGAAATTATAGGTGAGGTGCTAGTCTGTATCAGTGAAAGGAGTTCTTTTCAAGGAAGAAATCATAGGTTCAAACAAAGGAAACAAATGTACAAAAACTGTTATGCAAATAGTTAAGTTACAGCATTGAACTTTTCTTCTCTCTCCCTCCTCATAGGCTATAATGAATGCATTTTAAAAATGTTTAATTAATTATTGTTGTTCTGTCTCCACAAACATGAAGATTTCAGTATAGAAAGTATATGATAGTATATGGAACCACAGGTTTCCTTATGTATGGCTTACATTTTTAAAAGCATATCCTCAATCAGAAACATAAACTCCATAGCTGTCTTATTTATTTGTTTACTCTCTGAACCTCTCTCTGATCTATTTTGTGTTGTGTTCTTTAAATGAAATGTTAACCAGAATAGTTAAGTAACTCACCCAAAGTCCACAGCTAGAAAGTTACAGAAACAAGACTAGAATCCAAGAATCCTGAAGTCCCACACCAGTACACATTTCATTAACACTTTATTTTTTAAAACTTGTAAAAATTTTATTTATAGTTTATTAACACTTTTTTTCTTTTCTTTTTTGGGCATTGCTATCACTAGCATGTCTCTCTAGCATAATTTCACACACACACACACACACACACACACACACACACACACACACACACACACGGACCCCTAACAATTTAGGCTAGTCAAGCAAAACATTAGCCATGAACAAAAATTTCATATGACACAATTTATCTCTACTCCATAACTTTTCCATCAAGATATAGTTATTGTGCTTCAGGCTGGTCCTCTGGAGTCATGGCAGAGGATGACATTCATCAGAGTTCTTAAATCTTTAAAAGTTCTTTTTCTTTACAATGTAATTGTAATTGTATTTGTTCTCTAGGTTCTATTCAAGTCATTCTGTATCAGATTATACAACTTTTCCTAACTTTCTTCGAAACTATCCCTTTCATCATTTCTTATGGTGAAATGATGTTCCATTACAGTTATATGCCATGGTTTATTGAGCTACTTCCAAATTGCTAGGCACTTCTTTAGTTTCTAGCTCTTTGTTGGAACAAAAAAGTGAATATTTTTGAACATATGTGTTTTTCCCTCTTTTTTTTTATCTCTTCTGGATATAGAACTAGGACTAGGTTGAAGACTATGTGTAGTTTAGTGAGTTTTGGGTTATAGTCCCAATTTGCTTTCAAGAATTACTGGACCAATTCATAATTTCCCCCAAAGTACAATAGTACATCTATCCTATGATAATTCAACCAGAAATTACTATTTTCTTTTTTATCCTTGTTGCCAGTTTGATGAATGAAAGGTGGAACCTCAAAGGGGTATTAATGTACATTTCTCTCAATTACTTATGATTAAAGACATTTTTCATATAGGATATAGGTAGATGTTTTTTTCTTTTGAGAGCTGTCTGTCATCATATGACCATTTATCTGTTTAGGAGTGTCTTTTCCCCTCATATATCTGAAATAGTTCCATATATGTTAGATATCTGATTTTTATAAAAGAAAAACTGCAAAGATTTTTTTTTTCAATTTTTCCCCTTCTAACTTTAGCTACATCAGTTTTGTTTATACAAATGCTTTATTTCTCAACCCTCTCTAACCTCTGTTCAGTCAAGAATTTTTCCCTATCCAAAATTGAGAAAGGTATTGCCTTCCCTACTCTAATTTGTTTATGACAAAACCTCTATATCAATTTGGAGCTTGTTATATGAAATATTCATTTGCTCCTAATTTCTGCCAGACTGCTTTCTGGTTTTTCTACCAAATTTTGCAAACAGTGAATTCTTATTGTAGTAATTGAGGTCATTGAGATTATCAAACACTATACTACTATATTTATTTGCCTCTGGATTTTGTTCTGAATCTTGTCCTACTAATCAACTTTTCTATTTTCTAAGTAGTACTAAATACTTTTGATGGTTACTGCGTTGTAACATAGTTTGAGCTCTGGTACTGCTATTTTTCATAATTTATTTTTTATAAATTCCCTTGAGATTATTGATCTTTTCTTCCTCCAAATTGATTTTTTGATTTTTT